>NC_068452.1:20095303-20177803 GCF_023373465.1 Oncorhynchus keta
AAAACACGACTTAGTACTTGGTGGCAAAACCCTTGTTGGCAATCAGAGGTCAGACGTTTCTTGTAGACGGCCACCAGGTTTGCACACATCTCAGGAGGGATTTTGTCCCACTCCTCTTTGCAGATCTTCTCCAAGTCATTAAGGTTTCGAGGCTGACGTTTGGCAACTCGAACCTTCAGCTCCCTCCACAGATGTTCTATGGGATTAAGGTCTGGAGACTGGCTAGGCCCCTCCAGGACCTTTATGTGCTTCTTCTTGAGCCACTCCTTTGTTGCCTTGGTTGTGTGTTTTGGGTCATTGTCATGCTGGAATACCCATCCACGACCCATTTTCAATGCCCTGGCTGAGGGAAGGAGGTTCTCACCCAAGATTTGACGGTACATGGCCCCATCCATGGTCCCTTTGATGCGGTAAAGTTGTCCTGTCCCCTTAGCAGAAAAACACCCCGAAAGCATAATGTTTCCACCTCCATGTTTGACAGTGGGGATGGTGTTCTTGGGGTCATAGGCAGCATTCCTCCTCCTCCAAACACAGCGAGTCTAGTTGATGCCAAAGAGCTCCATTTTGGTCTCATCTGACCACAATACTTTCACCCAGTTGTCCTCTGAATCATTCAGATGTTCATTGGGAAACTTCAGACGGGCATGTATATGTGCTTTCTTGAGCAGGGGGACCTTGCGGGCGCTGCAGGATTTCAGTGCTTCACGGCGTAGTGTTACCAATTGTTTTCTTGGTGACTATGGTCCCAGCTGCCTTGAGATCATTGACACGATCCTCCCGTGTAGTTCTGTGTTGATTCCTCGCCGTACTCATGATCATTGCAACTCCACGAGGTGAGATCTTGCATGGGGCCCCAGGCCGAGGGAGACTGACAATTATTTTGTGTTTCTTCCATTTGCAAATAATCGCACCAACTGTTGTCACCTTCTCACGAAGCTGCTTGGCGATGGTCTTGTAGCCCATTCCAGCCTTGTGTAGGTCTACAATCTTGTCCCTGACATCCTTGGAGAGCTCTTCGGTCTTGGCCATGGTGGAGAGTTTGGAATCTGATTGATTGCTTCTGTGGACAGGTGTCTTTTATACAGGTAACAAACTGAGATTAGGAGCACTCCCTTTAAGAGTGTGCTCCTAATCTCAGCTCGTTACCTGTATAAAAGACACCTGGGAGCCAGAAATCTTTCTGGTTGAGAGGGGGTCAAATACTTATTTCCCTCATTAAAATGCAAATCAATTTATAACATTTTTGACATGCGTTTTTCTGGATTGTTTTGTTGTTATTCTGTCTCTCACTGTTCAAATAAACCTACCATTAAAATTGTAGACTGATAATTTCTTTGTCAGTGGGCAAACGTACAAAATCAGCAGGGGATCAAATACTTTCCCCCCTCACTGTAGGCATTGGGGTTCCATTTGAAACGCAGCCCATCTCAGTGCTGTAAAATAGGTCAGATGACCCCTGACCTCTCACCTTTGGGGCTGATCTTGCGGACCTCCTCCACGTAGTCCCGTGTACGGTAGTCAATGCAGTGCGTGACTCCGCCCTGGCTGATGGTCTCGTGCTTACTGGCCGACGCCGTCCCGAACACGGTCACGTCCTTCACTGTCTGGCACAGCTGGGTGGCCGCGATGCCCACCCCACCTGGAGAGAGAGAGAGGTTGTTAGGAGAAAACGTAGAGATGATAGATGTTGCTGCAGGTTATACGTCCTGCCCTGTTATAGTATAACAGAGACGAAAGCTCCCAACATGTCATACACATAAACCCATAAACCCAATAGATTACATTTCTTAATTGTTGCTTTTTCTGTGCATTATTTTCCATGTAGAATTGTTTTTGTTGATATATTATTATTGTTGCTCAAACATATTGTTCATTTACAGTGTGTAATACTAATATATACATTGTGTGTAATACAGTGTGTAATACTAATATATACATTGTGTGTAATACACTGTGTAATACTAGTATATACATTGTGTGTAATACAGTGTGTAATACTAATATATACATTGTGTGTAATACAGTGTGTAATACTAATATATACATTGTGTGTAATACAGTGTGTAATACTAGTATATACATTGTGTGTAATACAGTGTGTAATATTAATATATACATTGTGTGTAATACAGTGTGTAATACTAATATATACATTGTGTGTAATAGTGTGCAATGCTAATATATACATTGTGTGTAATACAGTGTGTAATACTAGTATATACATTGTGTGTAATACAGTGTGTGATATAGTGTGTAATATTAATATATACATTGTGTGTAAAACAGTGTGTAATACAGTGTGTAATACTAATATATACATTGTGTGTAATACGGTGTGTAATACTAATATATACATTGTGTGTAATACAGTGTGTAATACTAATATATACATTGTGTGTAATACAGTGTGTAATACTAATATATGCATTGTGTCTAATACAGTGCGTAATACAGTGTGTAATACTAATATATACATTGTGTGTAATACAGTGTGTAATACTAATATATACATTGTGTGTAATAGTGTGTAATACTAATATATACATTGTGTGTAATACAGTGTGTAATACTAATATATACATTGTGTGTAATACAGTGTGTAATACAGTGTGTAATACTAATATATACATTGTGTGTAATACAGTGTGTAATACAGTGTGTAATACTAATATATACATTTTGTGTAATACAGTGTTAATACTAGTATATATAGTGTGTAATACAGTGTGTAATACTAATATATACATTGTGTGTAATACAGTGTGTAATATTAATGTATACACTGTGTGTAATACAGTGTGTAATACAGTGTGTAATATTAATATATACATTGTGTGTAAAACAGTGTGTAATACAGTGTGTATTACTAATAAATACATTGTGTGTAATACAGCATGTAATACTAGTATATACATTGTGTGTAATACATTGTGTAATACTAGTATATACATTGTGTGTAATACAGTGTGTAATATTAGTATATACATTGTGTGTAATACAGTGTGTAATACTAGTATATACATTGTGTGTAATACAGTGTGTAATATTAGTATATACATTGTGTGTAATACAGCGTGTAATACTAGTATATACATTGTGTGTAATACAGCGTGTAATACTAGTATATACATTGTGTGTAATACAGTGTGTAATATTAGTATATACATTGTGTGTAATACATTGTGTAATATTAGTATATACATTGTGTGTCATACAGTGTGTAATACTAGTATATACATTGTGTGTAATACAGTGTGTAATACTAGTATATACATTGTGTGTAATACAGTGTGTAATACTAATATATACATTGTGTGCAATACAGTGTGTAATACTAGTATATACATTGTGTGTAATACAGTGTGTAATACTAATAAATACATTGTGTGTAATACAGCGTGTAATACTTGTATATACATTGTGTGTAATACTAGTATATACATTGTGTGTAATACAGTGTGTAATACTAATATATACATTGCTTTGGCGACCGTGGCGACCACCCATTCATGCCAATAAAGCAGAGCGAGGATAGGGAGACAAAGACGGGTGGTTAAGACTTGTGTATGTATCCCGTAGTTTTCTACCTAGTTGTTTCTCTAAGCAGGGTACTATGGGGAGGAAGTATAATACCAAATAACTTCTACCCAAGCTTCACTAGCCATTATCTCAAGAGATACTCACTCAGGGAGACACCTCCAACTCAATTCAACTCAGCTGATATAAATATGTCTTGAGGCACCCATAAATGCCATTATGTACATCCATTCTATTGCAGGGAAATGTGATTTGTTTTGTCTACTGTGACAGGCCAGGTCAGTCAATAAGAGGCTGTGTGTGTGTGTGTGTGTGTGTGTGTGTGTGGCTCAGGAGTAAGTAAGGAGAGCATTAAACACACATCACATTACCTCCTACCCGCCGCCCTGGGCAGAAAGGAACACCCACACAGAGATGTAGAGACACACAAACATCCACAACTACAGAAAGTGGCCATTGTACGTCAGATGACACTGGTTGACTTTAGCTTCATGCAAGATGACCTGTCTTAGAATCTAGGGTAATTTGGGGTATTTGTTTTGGCTATGGGAGCAATGTGTGACACGGGGTCAAAAAAACAAGAAAACATTGTTTCGTAACTGTGCCAGTTGAAGCAAAACCTTCCCATATGGGAATACATATTTGAAACGACGAACAATGTATTGTCTGTGATGACCTTTGTAGACAAAGTGGCAGTTGTGTGAGAGCATTGCTTTCTGTAGGTGTAACTTACATCAGCATGGCTGAATGATGTAGTATCGGTGTGTGTATGAATCACTGTTTCTGAACATACTGTATGTGTGTGTGTGTGTGTGTGTGTGTGTCTTAAGCCTGGTCTCAATAGGTTACTGTGGGGCAGAACAGAGAGGACAGAGGGAGGCTGACTGGATGGAGGATGTGCACTGAGCATGACCCATAAAGGTCACTCATGCCTGACCAAGTAAAGGCCGAGTCTTATCTGAGGCCAGAGCCAATAGAGCAACGCAAACAGAGCTTTCACAACACGGACATTTACATTCAAACAGACGCCCGTCTCAAGCATATTTAAACTGCCGTGGTTGACTGTGGTTATCATCAGCAACATGTTGAGATGGAGTTGTGGTCCACTGCCTTGGTCACACTCACTCACACACCATAAGCTTGAGTAGACAGAGACAAAAGTAACCAAGGAGAGGTTATATTTTAATCTATTGTAGTCGCTGGTTGCTAAGTCTTACAGGCAGACCTCCCCTCCCCTTTGACTCTTACAAAGAAAAGAATCAAGAACGGGACCAATTCCCTCCTGGCTCTGCTCTGAGGAGACCTTGAGCCTATGGGAACTCAATAGACATTTCTCACCGGTGTTCAAGCCTGTCAAGGAAAAAGAGGGAAGGTCGGCGTCCCAAATGACACCTACGTGGTGCACTAACTTTGACCAGGGCCAATATGGCTTTGGTCAAAAGTAGTGCACCGTGTAGGGAAGAGGGTATCATTTGGAACGCAGGCAAGAACTTGATGAAATAACAAGAGCGACGGTGTTGCTGTTGGATGGCATTGTCAGTGAGTCAGCCTGCCTCCTAACAGCTAGAACCATCTCTCCCTGTCGTTCTGTCCTCAGAGAGAAACCAAGTTTGCGTTGCCAGGGAAACCCAAGCCAAATTGGCGGCGACGACTGAGCAAAGGAGCCATTTTGATTCATTGGCTGTTTCTCCTCCAGGCAAAACAGGAGGCATTTGGAGGCAATCAGAAGCTCATCCAGGGGTAATATGTGACAGATCAGCCAGTAACACCCACCCAATAACCATATAACGACTTACCTAGAGCCAGCTGAGAGTAGACGAGTGTGTATGCGGGTGTGGAGTTGGAGAGATGAGAAATTGCTTAACCTGAAGGATGCCAAAAAAGGAGAGTCTTTTTATATGCTTCCTCGCAGCATTGACTTCTGCTCCCAAATATACTTTGATATTGCAAACCAGTAATGTGTATAGTCAATACGAAGTGTTTAAGCTGTCGGGGTAGGACATAGTTTTGATATTTCGAGTTGGCGCCTGCCTATATCTCCCGACCACTCTGTCCCACACTTCCACCTGTGTTAGAAAGGGAGGAGGGGGCACCCGTGTCTGGCTGGAACCCCCTGAGAACCACAGATCCAGGGCCTGTCTGCCCGTCTTGTGACTGATCCCCTATCACAAGACCCAGGCCAGCACGGCCAAAAGCCCCCACCCCCCCCAACACAGAGAGAGAAATAAGCTGAAGTAGGACTGAGACTGCAGACAGAAACAGTCTGGATGAAAAGTCTGTTCATATCTGCTAATCTTCACAAATATGTGCTCAGATTAAACAGTGAACCCATCGGTAACCCATTGTTTTGGTTCACATTGTTCTCTTGGTATTTCTCACTAGATTCTCGCAAACCTCCTCCCTCTCACCCCTGTCAGTGCCCCCTTTCCATCTCTCTCTCTCATCTGCTGTATATGTGGACCAGGGCAATCTGTCTCTCTTTCCAGTCCTTGTCTTCCTTTTTTTTCTTCCCTTCATTCTCCTGGCAATGTGACGTGAGGTCGTCCCGTGAACACGAACCCATTGCCTGAACACTAAATCATTGTCTGTGCGAAGATGGCAACTTAAGCAAATTCCCGCGCGTAATTCCATTCGTTCTGCTTGCGATTCAATTGAATTGGTTTCACTGAGACAATTACGGGCCGTCAAAAGCGCTGTCTTTTCTCTCTGTCCCTCGTCTACTGACCAGGGTGTGTAGGGAGGAACAGCACACACACACACACACACACACACACACACACACACACACACACACACACACACACACACACACACACACACACACACACACACACACACACACACACACACACACACACTTTTGGCACCAAATACACTCTGGGTCTCAATAACACGCTCTTCTTGAGTGAATAGGAATTTTGTCCAAAACACTATGGAATTCACTTTGCTATTTAGTCCAGTATGATGTGTGTGTCCACACCCAGAGTTCAACGTGAGGAGAGGGTGGGGCCACTAAATGTTGTTGAGATTTCACAAAGGGAAGGAGAACACTCAAACCTCCTACTACTGTACATACTCATACCATAGTACAGTAGCCTAGTGGTTAGAGCGTTGGACTAGTAACCGGAAGGTTGCAAGTTCAAATCCCCGAGCAGACAAGGTACAAATCTGTCGTTCTGCCCCTGAACAGGCAGTTAACCCACTGTTCCTAGGCCGTCATTGAAAATAAGAAGTTGTTCTTAACTGACTTGCCTAGTTCAATAAAGGTAAAAAATAAAAAACAGTCAGTGCACACAGGCACTTTCTCACAGTCATCCACACACTGACCACATCTGTCTGAACGGTGCTTAAGAGGTAAGCTTGCTCGGCCACTTCCTCATATAGAGCTAGTTTCTTAGCACAACTCAAATGGAGAAGCTAACGCACCTCAGACCGTGCTTACTGTCACTTCGAACCTAAAAAGGCTAGGTTGTGGTTATAGGTGTGGGCCCTATGGTGCTAGCAATGCTAACACTAGTGAGCACGCGTGCTAATGCTAATCCCGGAGAGATGTGGGGCCACTCATGTCACGTCAGGGTTCCATGCTCTCTGCCCCCGTGTCATTCTCTGTGCCTCCACTCTCCAGGCGTACCATATCCCACACCCTATCATTAGCCTGT
Organism: Oncorhynchus keta; assembly: GCF_023373465.1. Lineage (NCBI taxonomy): Eukaryota > Metazoa > Chordata > Actinopteri > Salmoniformes > Salmonidae > Oncorhynchus > Oncorhynchus keta. The sequence goes on from NC_068452.1 coordinate 20,102,500, forward strand.
CGTGCCTGTGGCTCACAAAGAATGGCATAAAACCATAAACCCAAGAATCCTATCGTTAGCAAAGGGGCAGTGAACAAGATCAACAAGTCGGACATGATTGAGCAACGTTTCTTTCTCTGTTATTGTGCAAATCCTACACGAGGCTTACGTGTGTGTGTGTGTGTGTGTGTGTGTGTGTGTGTGTGTGTGTGTGTGTGTGTGTGTGTGTGTGTGTGTGTGTGTGTGTGTGAGCATAGAACGGCATTGGGTGTGTGCCTGTGTCTGCTATAAGGAGAGATGACTCCGTGCTACGTAGCATAGTGTTGTCCCCTTGCTCTGTGGAGCTGTGAACTCGCTGAGTGTTTTAGTATGCTTTCTCGTAGGGTAGGTTTCACTCTGTACCACCTATAGGATGCACTTTTCTAGTGACTGGGTGAGTGAATTGACAACACACATCCTGTGCGAGAAGGCAGAACCTGCGATTTCCTGAGTGAGAATTCACACAATGCCAACGCACACAGAGAAACTAACAAACACATACACTCATTGTACACACAAACACAAACAGACATGTTCTCATGAAACCCACTGATAACCATGCACCAACGAACACATTCTTCCTAACACAAACTCACAATGTAGAAAAATAAATACCAACTCAAATGTACAGACATACACACCTGTGTGTGTGTGTGTGTGTGTGTGTGTGGGTGGAGGGGCTTAAGTTGAATGGGGTCATAAGGCAACGGTTGTGAGTGAGAGTGTATTCTGATTGGAGGGTGGGTTGGAGGTTGGAGTGGAGGGGAGGGGAGGCTGCGGAGGGGAGGTTGCATGCCCTGGTTTTCCTGTGCTATCAGTGCAGTTGATCTGCGTCTGGGTATGATGCCAGCCAGCTAGGCCCAGAAAACAAACACAACCAGGACTCCTCTCCAACACAGCACTTATTAGCATTCACTGAACTAGGGTAAGCCTTACAGCACCGGGGTAGTCCGACAGTGGGGAGTCATTGTAGACTGCGAAAGCATATGCTGAAATAGAGACATGATTTGTCTGAAATTGTAGGATAAACTAACAAAGTGATATTCTGTCTGTATCTCATATTGAGCGACATCTTACATTCTTAGAAAAGGTGCTATCTAGAACCTAAAACGTTTTGGCTGTCCCCATAGGATAACCCTTTGAAGAACCATTTTTGGTTCCAGGTAGAGCCCCTTTGGGTTCCATGTGGAAACCTTTCCACAGAGGGTTCTACCTGGAACCAAAAAGGGTTCTCCTATGGGGACAGCTGAATAACCCTTTTGGAACCCTTTTTCTAAGAGTGTAGAGTGAGCAGGTAACATCAACATCTCTGTACTTTTCTCTATACTCTGACACCTCTTTCTCTTCTCTTCCATTATCGTCTCCTCTCCTCTCCACTCTCTAATGTGGATACAGGGTAATGTTAGTCAGACCAATCAGGCCAAGGCCCAGTCAAGTGTGTATGTACATGTGTGTGTGCATGCGCGCATGTGTGTTAGTGTGCGTGTGTGTGTTAGTGGGCGTGGTGGCATGCAGGGCTGCTGGCCAGATGTTACAGTTTTCTTCGGGTGAAAGAGAGTCGGACCAAAATGCAGCGTGGTATTCTTGATACATGTTTAATGACGATGAAAAAACAAACAATACAAACCAACAACCGTACCGTGAAAGGCTGTATAGGTTTTGTGGTGCAAACAAAGACAGGAACAATCACCCACGAAACACTCAAAGAATATGGCTGCCTAAATATGGTTCCCAATCAGAGACAATGATAAACACCTGCCTCTGATTGAGAACCACTCCAGACAGCCATAGACTATGCTAGATACCCCCACTAAGCCACAAACCCAATACCTAACAAAACCCCAAGACAAAACACACCACAATAAACCCATGTCACACCCTGGCCTGACCAAAATAATAAAGAAAACACAAAATACTAAGACCAGAGCGTGACACCAGACCTAATCCATAAACACAGGGTTCAGTTCAGGGAGAGGTTGCAGGAAAAGGCTCTTGGCCGGGCACAGTGGATCTCCCAGACCCCCCCCAAACACATCCAAATGTCACTGCACTCCTTCCCTTGCCCTGTCCCTCTGGAGAAAACAAAGGGGGAAATGTATGCACTCTCCCCGATGACGAGGTATCGAGCACTGATACGCCATGGTCATGAGGAGCCTCCCCGGTGGGAGTCATGTGGAGGGGGGAGGAGGGGAGGTGGAGGACAGGAGGATGCAGATGTGCGAGCCCAGCGGACAGAGAGGGCGGGATGGTAGGAGAACAACATGCCATTGTTCGGGGAGAGGGGACGGGAACGGCCGGCCCACAGGCCCACGAGAGAGAGAGGCAGCTGGGGTCAGTCAACGTTCACGGTTCACACACAGCCATGACACTGACACGCCAGTGTCTTAGCTGAAGTCTCTTCACTCGGGTACAAGGACAGAGTTGGCCTATGTAATCTCCAGAGAGCTAAAACACTGACAGTGGCAATTATGTTGGAGAGGAGAGGACATACAGTATCTTTCCTTGTCATGAGGTGGGTGGGGGGGTGGTGCTGCTGCAGGCAATGAGTTAGACACCTCTCTGCCTGGGTCCTCACAGTGGAAGCCAACAAGTTAGCAGCCTGTTGACAGCACCAAGCAGCACCCCCATAGAGCCACATAGAGCTCTAGTAGTCTCTCATTCACCAGCATGGTTCCACGGCACCACAGGCCGATAAGAGGGAAGAAACCAAGTAACATTGATGAAGAGACTGATGACAGCGGAAACAGAAGATTTGCTCATCAAACAATGACTCTCTGGTCGCCACGATAAGAAGCCTGCGGTTGATCTATATATTGATTTATTGCCAGTAAAAAATATGACAGACAATTAAATAATATCTGTCTGGCCCTGAGACTGGATATGAGAAATGGCTCCTTGTGTACTCATGCAGTAACACCCACTGTTTTAATATACCATAGCTGTACAAACAGAGTCACTGAATCCTGTTAAAAAGCTGTCTGTGTTCACTATTAAAGACATGTGCCTTCCACCGCCATGTGAGGGAGGAGGCCACATGACCCAACCAACCAGAGGTGTTAGCTAGGGACAAAACACGGGTGGATGTGGACTAAGAAGATCTTCACACTTACTTGAGTTTTGGCAAAAATACCCTCGGCTACATATATACTGCAATGTAAACTTGTGAACTTGTCGGCCGGAGGTAGCGAACGACACTTGCTTGACGGTTTATTTGTATTTGTTTTACTAATTTCACCTTTATTTAAAGGTCAGTTAAGGTCAGTTTAAGTCAGTTAAGAACAAATTCTTATTTGCAATGACGGCCTACCAAAAGGCAAATGGCCTCCTGCAGGGATGGGGGCTGGGATTAAAAAGAAAAAGAAATTAAATGAAAATATAGGACAAACCACACATCACGACAAGAGAGACAACACAGGTTGCCCCCCTGTACGCAGGGCAGTGTAAACAGAATTGTCTCGTTAAGACAACACTCTTACAATAAACATTTGAATAGCATAGCAATGTTTTTGAAACAGCTGAAACACAGTCATTTTTTCTTATTTTATTGACTTATTTTATTGAATTCGTACCTGAAATTGTAGTAGCAGCCTGTTACATTCTGAAATTGCCGCCGTAGCTTTATATCTCAACAGTGTATTTTTTTAATTTTGCTTGACTGCACTGAGGTCCAGGCAAGAAGCTACTCCCCAGAGAATTATCATCGCTTCGTTCTCAATTATCTTTTCCCTCATATAATGGCTTCCATGATAATGATAAAATGACGCCTGGTAAGGTTACTTTAAATGGTAGCAAGTGTAAGCCTAAGAGCTCCTATCTAGCTATGGTTCAGATAACAGTCAGCATATAGCTACAGCCAGCATGTTTATGTGAGGATGCTAGCTAACGTTACCTAGCAAGCTGTGTAGCCTATATTATAATATGAATGACACTGTATGATAATGTTACTGTCTCTTATATTCATATGGGAAGGGTAAACATTCAGTATTGATATGTTAATGTTACTTGAGTTAGCTGTATATTGTCAGCACTTCAACGTGTACATGTAGGGGACATGAGTCAGTCATGGTCACATGATGAAGTAGCCCCGCCTGCGAACTTCAAAACCAGTGTCTGCCCTCAGCGCAAGACCCAGGGTTGCAGTCCAAACCCTGGGTCTGACCCAGGGTTGCAGTCCAAACGCAAAGTAGACAGCCACCGGCTCTATACCCTCAGCCCTTGAATAACTTTTTACATCGTCACATACGAGTGTACCTTAAATGTACCTTTCCCATGTGAGGGGGAGTGATGATCGGAGAGAGGGTATCTTGAAGTTGAGTTTAAAAACAACCATCCTAAAGCTATTAACGTACCTAGAAAGCTAACATAGCTAGCCAGCTATGGCTAACTGTTGCTAGCTACCTGACAGGAGTGCTAGCTAGCTATGTTAGCTTTCTAGGTACGTTAATAGCTTTAGGTTGGTTGTTTTTAAACTCAACTTCAAGATACCCTCTCTCCGATCATCATCATAGTTGTATAGCTTGGTCATTTATTCCAATCCATTTCTGAATTCCCAAAACTATGTTTATGAAGCTAGCTACATTTTATAGGCTCCTCACTACGAGACTTAGACATTTGAGCGTCATTCCCATTTGCCAATGCAAAAATCTATGTTATCTATAGAAATTGTTTAGCAAGCTAGTGTCATAATTTTGTCTCACATGCCAAAAATGCAGCCATGTTGACAAAATGTTACATTTCGCGGCCACCAGAGTTTGAAACATGAATACAGTTTGCATTGAATTGTGGGTCATATCAATCCCGCAAGTGATCAAAGTTCTCCACTCACTCCCTCAAGCTAAATCAAAGGCCTAGGGGGCAATTGGACCTCAACTTAAGATGGCAGTCAAACTGCATCTGGTTTCGACAGGAATTCCCCCGAGGGAAAGTGGCTAGCGCAAGGGCTGAGTGGGTAAAATGAACGTGTTTGGACTGCAGGCTTTGTCTAATCAAATCAAATTTAAAGAGCAGCAGTAAAGAATAACAATATATACAGGGGGTGCCGGTACAGAGTCAATGTGCTTGTATGTACATGTAGGTAGAGTTAATTAAAGTGACTATGCATAGATGACAACAGAGAGTGGCAGTGGTGTGGAGAGGGGAGGGGGCAATGCAAATAGTCTGGGTAGCCATTTGACTAGATGTGTAGTACGATGTAGTACGATTCAATCTTAGTCCTGTATTGATGCTTTGCCTGTTTGTTGGAGGGCATAGCGAGATTTCTTATAAGCTTCTGGGTTAGAGTCCCACTCCTTGAAAGCAGCAGCTCTGCCCTTTAGCTCGGTGAAAATGTTGCCTGTAAGCCAGGGCTTCTGGTTGGGGTATGTACGTACAGTCACTGTGGGGACAACGTCCTTGATGCACTTATTGATAAAGCCAGTGACTGATGTGGTGTACCCCTCACTGCCATCGGAAGAATCCCAGAACATATTCCAGTCTGTGCTAGCAAAACAGTCCTGTAATTTAGCATCTGCTTCATATGACCACTTTTTTAGAGGGCGAGGGAAAGCTTTGTACGCGTCCCTGTGTGTGGAGTAAAGGTGGTCTAGAATTTTTTTTGCACATTTAACATGCTGATAGAAATTAGGTAAAACTGATTTAAATTTCCCTGCATTAAAGAAACCGGCCACCAGGAGCGCCGCCTCTGGGTGAGTGTTTTCCTGTTTGCTTATGGCGGAATACAGCTCATTGAGTGCGTTTTCAGTGCTAACTTCGCTCTGTGGTGGTATGTAGACAGCTACAAAAAAAACTCTAGGTAGATAGTGTGGTCTACAGCTTCTCATGAGATACCCTACCTCAGGCGAGCAAAACGTTGATATTTCCTTAGATGTCATGCTTATGTTGTTTACATAAATGCATAGGCCCCCACCCTGCTGTTCTGTCTTGCCGATAGAGTGTATAACCCACCAGCTGTATGTTATTAATGTTGTCGTTCAGCCACGACTCTGTGAAACATAAGATAGATTTTGTCAACATGGCTGCATTTCTGTAATATATACTGTAATATACAGTTTTTTATTTATTTTCCAGTGATTGAAAGTTAGCTAGTAGAATGGAAGGCAAGGGCAGATTAGCCAGTCGTTGCAAGGCACCCGGATCTTTAGCCTCGAAATCTCAGTTTCCTTCTCCAGCGAATCACGGGGATCGGAGCCTGGTTGGGTATTTGCAGTATATCCCTTACAGCCGACTCATTGAAGAAGAACTCCTCGTCCGACTTGAGGTGAATAATCCCAGTTCTGATCTCCAAAAGTTATTAAGAGATGGTAGCAGCAACATTATGTACAAATTATGTTACGAACAACGCATTTTTTATATTTTAAATAGCATGATTGGTTGAGAGCCGATAAGACGGCAGGCCTACCCTCGGGCGCCATCACTACGTCTTCCCCATCATTTGCAACAATGTCAATGAGTGTCATCACTATCTTTCCTTTGCGGTTCTTCAAACTGTCGTGATTACCAGCTGAGATAAGCTTTAATGAGTTGATTTTACTCCTGGCTCAGAGTTTGTCTGAGCTGTGTCTTAACATCATCCTAAAACACTCTGTGCTGGGAGTTATATCTTTTTTTAACTTAAAAACAGTTTTATCAGGATTCCTAGGATATTTTCTGAGATTCTTTTTGGATACCGGACCCAGGTTAATATCCCGCGTGTCACCATGGCGCCCAACATGGGGGTCTCTCATAGGGGAGGAGGTCAAAGGGGGATAAATGTGGCAGACATGAGTCAGTCATGGTCTCGTGATGAGGTAGCCCCGCCTGCAAACTTCCAAACCAATGTCTTTCCTCTTGGTCTAAAGGTCTAAGACGTGGGAGACCCTGTTCATATCCCTTGTGTTCCATACGGACATCAAAATAAATCCTCTCATTGTCTGCACATGCTTGTGGATGGTTGCATTATTCAATATTGTAATATGTTTTAGAAGACAAGTTGTTGGATTGTTCTTTTTGCTTCCTGGCTAGTTGCTACTGCGATATTTACGGTCAAGTTGAGCTGGGGAGCAAGAATGTCGCGTTGCCAGCCACAACAAAAGGTGAGGCAAGGATGTGATGGGAATTGAAAAGTAGAAATCTCACCACTCAGACTCTCCTTCATCTCTCGTAGTGGGAATAGGGCCGAAATGTGTGTACTCAAAAGAAATGCATCTACCGTGCCTCCGCTGCTGCAGCTAGTGTACCGACTGTCTCTACCGTTACAAACACAATAACTGCATTTTCAACTAAATTGCCTCTACAAGCAGTGACAAATATATACATCTATAGATTGCTTCATGACCCTGAGTGGGTGTGTGTAATATCATGAGGGATTTCAAAAAGAAAGAAAGCGCTAAGAAGAATTATGCTTCAGGCAAAGAGGCTGTTAGGCAAATGTTTCTGTTATGGAGTCAGTAATCCTTTGTTCTAAACTGGCTGGGAGCCATGAGAAACCAGAGGTCCAGACCTGCGTAGACTGTGTCCAAAATGGAATAGAATTCCCTATATAGGCTCTGATCAAGGGTAGTGCCCTACTATTATGTTACTGCTGCTCTTTAATTACTTGTTACCTTCCTTTCTTATTCTTATCCGTATTTTTAAAAAACTGCATTGTTAGTTAGGGGCTGGTAAGTAAGCGTTTCACTGTAAGGTGAAACCCTGATTCACGTGGCCATCCTACCCATGCTAGATTACGGAGACATCATTTATAGACACCTGTTGTATTCGGCGCATGTGACTAATAAAATTAGATTTGATTTATATAGGGATTAGGGTGCCAGGATTAAAATATTAAAATATAAAAAATATAAATATAGGACAAAACACACATCATGACAAGAGAGACAACACTACATGAAAAGAGACCTAACACAACAACATAGCAAGGCAGCAACACATGACAACAACATGGTAGCAACATAACATGGCACAAACATGATTGGCCACAGAAAACAGCACAAAGGGCAAGACGGTAGAGACAACAATACATCACGCAAAACACACACAACTGTCAGTAAAAGTGTCCATTATTGAGTGAATTGAATGAAGAGATTAAGATAAAACTGTCCAGTTTGAGTGTTTGTTGCAGCTCATTCCAGTCAGTCACTAGCTGCAGCGAACTGAAAAGACGAGCGACTCAGGGATGTGTGTGCTTTTGGGACCTTTAACAGAATGTGACTGGCAGAACGGGTGTTGTATGTGGTGGCTGCGGGCTGCAGTAGATATCTTAGATAGAGGGGAGTGAGGCCTAAGAGGGTTTTATAAATAAGCATCAACCAGTGGGTCTTGCGACGTGAAAACAGAGATGACCAGTTTACAGAGGAGTATAGAGTGCAGTGATGTGTCCTATAAGGAGCATTGGTGGCAAATCTGATGGACGAATGGTAAAGAACATCTAGTCGCTCGAGAGCACCCTTACCTGCCGATCTATAAATGATGTCTCCATAATCTAGCATGGGTAGGATGGTCATGTGAATCAGGTTTAGTTTGGAAACTGGGATGAAAGAGGAGCGATTATGATAGAGAAAACTAAGTCTAGATTTAACTTTAGCAAAGCCTGCAGCTTTGATATGTGCTGAGAGAAGGACAGTATACCGTCTAGCCATACTCCCAAGTACTTGTATGAGGTATACTACCTCAAGCTCTGAACCCTCAGAAGTAGTAATCACACCTGTGGGGAGAGGGCATTGTTCTTACCAAACCACATGATCTTTGTTTTGGAGGTGTTCAGAACAAGGTTAAGGATAGAGAAAGCTTGTTGGACACTAAGAAAGCTTTGTTGTAGAGCATTTAACACACAATTTGGGGAGGGGCCAGCTGAGTATAAGACTGTATCATCTGCATATAAATGGATGAGAGAGCTTCCTACTGCCTGAGCTATGTTGTTGATGTAAATTGAGAAGAGTGTGGGGCCTAGGATCGAGCCTTGGGGATACTCCCTTGGTGACAGGCAGTGGCGGAGACAGCAGATTTTCTGACTTTATAAACTGCACTCTTTGAGAGAGGATGTTAGCAAACCAGGCTAAAGACCCCTCAGAGACACCAATACTCCTTAGCCGGGCCAACAAGAATGGAATGGTCTACCATATCAAAAGCTTTGGCCATGTCAATAAAAATAGCAGCACAACATTGCTAAAAATCAAGGGCAATGGTGAGATCATTGAGGACCTTTAAGGTTGCAGTGACACATCCATAACCTGAGTGGAAACCAGATTGCATACCAGAGAGAATACTATAGACATCAAGAAAGTTTTTCCAACACTTTTGATAAACAGGGCAAAATATAAATAGGCCTATAACATTTAGGATCAGCTTGATCTGCCCCTTTAAATAAAGGACAAACCGTGGCTGCCTTCCAAGCAATGGGAACATCCCCAGAAAGGAGAGACAGGTTCAAAAAAAGTTGGAGAAAGGCTTGGTGATGACAGGGGCAGCAACCTTAAAGAAGAAAGGGTCTGACCCAGAAGTTTTTTGGGGGTCACGTTTCAGGAGCCCCTTTAGCACCTCGGACTCAGTGACTGCCTGCAGAGACAAACTTTGTTGCGGGACAGGGGAGAAAGAGGGAAAAGCATCAGGGATAGTCACATTAGAAGGGGTGGGAGATGAGGACATGTTGGACGGGCAAGGGGGCAGGGCTGAGTCAAATAGGAATCCTGACTTAATGAAGTGGTGATTAAAGAGCTCAGCCATGTGCTTCTTGTCAGTAACAACCACATCATCAACTTTAAGGGACATGGGTAGCTGTGAGGAGGAGGGTTTATTTCTCCAGGTCTTTAACCGTTTTCCAGAACTTCTTGGGGTTAGACCAACAGAGAGAGAACTGCTCCTTAAAGTAACTATACTATCTTTGGCCTTCCGGATAGCCTGAGTGCACTTATTTCTCATTTGCCTGAACAAGAGCCAGTCAGCCTGAGTATGCGTATGCAGAGCCTTTCGCCAAATAGAATTCTTGAGGTGGAGTCAAGGTTGAACAAGGGGCTGAACCTGGTTTTAATTCTCATTTTCTTTATGCGGGCGTGTTTGTTATACCACTGAAAATATCAAAAAGAAGGTCCAAGAATCATTTAGGTCACCTAGCAGGACAAATTCAGATTTAGTGTAAAGGGCCAGGAGGGAGCTTAGGGCAGGTAGGGTACATGCCGGTGCTGATGGAGGACAATAGCACCCATCAACAGTCAACAAAGAGCTATTTGAAAGTTTAATGCTTAAAACCAGCTAATCAAATTGTTTGGGGACAGACTTGATGGAGACAACCCGAGCACTGAAGGTGATCCTTGGTAAGGATTGCCACTCCCCCACCTTTGAAAGGTCTTGCCGAAAAAGGTTATAACCAGAAAGGCTAACATCAGTATTCAAAACACTCTTCCTTAACCACATCTCAGTAATGATCAACACATCTGGATTGGAGCTGTGAACCCACACTTTCCATTGATTCATTTTAGGTAATAAGCTTCTAGTGGTAACGTGCAGAAAACCCAGGCTTTTATGAGAGGAGAAATCAGTGAAGCAGATATCAGAGCACACGTCAGAATTGGGGCTATCGCAACAGTAGGTGGACCAGGATGTACATGCACATTTCCAGATATCATCAACAGTAATACAATCAAGGCACGGCAGAGGACAGGGAGAGGCTCTGCAGTGCTGATTTATGACATCTGCATGTGTATCAGATGGCAACAAGATCATATTGTACAGCAATTTCATCAGGTAACATGAATACGAAGCCAGCGATGAGGTGGTTAGAATGGGAATGGGATGGGAGGCCAAAAGTCTGTGTAACCAATAGATGGAAACCATACGCTCTTACAGTAAATGTGAATTGGGCCAAGTTGGAGGTAATAATGCATATAGGTTATAGGTTATTGACACCAAAAGCTTGATTTTATGGCTGTTTTTAAACACATTTCCTGAAATCCTACGCAGTAATGATTTCTGTTCACTACTTGGTCAATTGATTTGATGGCATGTTTAATCTGTGCAAATAAATTCCACGAATTGATAGTTCACCTCTGTTGACTTTTATTCTGTAATGTGGTATACTGCAACCGTGTGTTCAAGCTAATCAAATCAAAGTTGATTTATGATGCAGCGTAGTGTACGCTACACAATACAATGAAATGCCTACTCGCAACGAAAGCTCTCTTCGCAAACAGTGCAATGATAGTACGCTATATGTAATTATGTTTAGATTAGGCTTATAGCCTACAAATAGCTATCCCACGTAGTCGTACGCCTATTCGGTTATACGGGAAATGATTGATGTTTGTTCCTGAACTGGCCGAATGACAGAGCTGTCCTTCAGCAACACAACTTGGTTCAACTTCTTTAACAACGTTGCGCGATTCTGGCACTGTCCTTTCAGCACCAGGAAGGGCTCTCCAATCACTTTAAAATAGCACTCATCAAGATATGTCGCCTACGCCTGATAGCCCTGGTCATCACTTGTTGTTATTACAAATATGATATTATCACTTCTCACAGTGACGCTCGTTTTGTAAAGTTGGATCAAAGCAGAATCAATGTCTCGCAAGATCCCATAATGATTCATTTGCATTTTACTGATGCAGATGCAGTTTGGATGTTTCACCCGGTAAAACCTGAAGAATTATCCTTATCATTCCTATTTTGAAATGAGGTATGCCTAACTTGGTGTTTGAGAGTATTACAAATAGAACATTTTCTTGAGACAATATGTGTGGGCATACAGTAGGCAGAAGTTGCAATTGGAGGATGCATTTTATGCCTAGGCCTATTCTACAATGAGTTCCGATAGGCTACATCTGTCGGTACAAACATTGATTGAGGAAATTATTATGTCATTTAAATATATATTTTTGCACTCCCTTACCTCCAAAAAATGCACTAGTTACATACATTACATACACAGATGCACGCTGCACGCATGCATGTACTGTACACACAGGAAGAATTGAAAAAAGAACGGCCTTCCATGTTGACCAGCTGGCCTTGTCCTTGACACACAACTGAGACACTCATTCTCTTACGCTCAAAAACACTCAAAACCTCAACACACCCATACCCAGGTGCTTTACACCCCCTCACTCCCCCGTTCCCCCCATTCCTCCACCCGCACACGGTGCACTCTGACCCCCAAAAGCCAGGTGACAGGTGCTCCTCCAACTCTCACCACTTCTCTGCTCTACTCAGTACTGACACACACAGGGTTGGATCTTAAGTAGTATTTACAGTACTCTTACATAGTAGCTACAATACTACGTCTTCTCATAATTCACATAGTTATAATAAGACAATCATAGACAGGAGCTATGGAACAATCCGACTGATGCATTTCCTTGTGTTCATAGTACACAACATTCTTGACCTGGACTGGACAGCACTATACACCATTCAAGACGTATCACTGTGTTTTCCCAATGAATGTATTCATATTCACATTGTATGCATGTACTGTATGTTCCTTGGAATGGCAGAGACCCCCCTGCTGGCCTGCGGGTGTATATTTAAGCATAAGGCCCTAGGAGGTGTGGTATATGGCAATAAGGCTCCTTGGGTGTTTGTGATATATGGCCAATATATCACAAACACCCAAGGAGCCTTATTGCTATTATAAACTGGTTACCAATGTAATTAGAGCAGTAAAACTAAACATTTTGTCAGATATACCATGGCTTTCAGCCAATCAGAATTCAGGGCTCAAACCACCCAGTTTCTAATAAGAAATTAGTGTGTCACTGGATTAAAATTACAATAGTACTTACTCTAATTCTATGGGTTTCTTATGATTCAATTGTATGGGGTTTGTGCCTTGTTTTGTGTTCTGTCCCTATAACAGTGATAGCATTTAGTTCCTACCTACACAGTGTCTATGGTCATTGGTTCCTACCTACACGGTGTCTATGGTGATTGGTTCCTACCTGCAGCAGAGTGAATGAGGATGCTCTGGTTGGGCCTCAGGTTGCCAAAGTCAAACAGCATCATGTAGGCGGTGATGTAGTTGACGGGGAGGGCGGCGGCCTCCTCAAAAGTCATGCCCTCTGGGATGAGGAACGTGTGGGTAGCGGGCACCACGGCCACCTCCTGCCACAGCCCACAGCGGTTGAGCACCAGCACCTTGTCACCCACCTGCATGGACGGGAAAGTGTCATGGTTTACTATAAGGTTGCAAAATCCTGGTACATTTCTGACAATTCCCAAGGTTTCCAGGAATCCTGGTTGGAAGGTTCGCAGAATCAGGAGGGAATAGGCAGGAAATCCTGCACCCAAAACAGGATTTGGGGGAAACCTGGGAATGTGGGTAAAGTTAGTGGGATTTTGCAACCCTAACTAGTGTGTATCTACTGTAGACATGTCATTTAGTTCACAAGTCACAAGTGGATATGTTGATGGAAAGCAAGGGATCAGCTGTTTTGTGGTTTGGTGTTGGGGGGAATTTTACAAATCAAAGGTTCACAATGCAAATGACTGTGGCGGTCAGGTTAGTTATTTTGTCATTAGTTGTTTGTTATATAGGTTAGAACATTCACTCGGACCACACACTGTGACAACAGTCAACAACATAACATGATATGGCATTAGCCCCCACTGCTACTCCTCTCTCTCTGACAATTATCTCCTCCCTCCTTATCACCCCAACCCCCCTCCCCTCCTCTCGCCTGCTTGTCATTTTGGGCGACGTGTCCCCATTCGGGCTTAACAGAGCAGCAGGATCCTCCGACCCTCTCCTGCCTGTCCAGGAGGAAGAGCCCCATTGTAAACCCCCCTGCCGAGGGACTGGCCAATCAGGGAGGGAAACACCAGGGACACAGGAAACAGAGCCCACCACCGCATTCTAACATTCTTCCTGTTTTCTTCCTCCTCCCTCCTCCACCCCACCACCGCATCCATCTGACTCCTTCCTTCTCTCGCTCTACTCCTCTCCCTTTCCCTCAACCTGTCACTCTTCCTCGCTGTCTGTCCCTCTCACTCCTTCAGTATCTCTTCTAATTGTCTCTCTCTCTCTCCATCGCCCTCTGTCTCACTCTCTCTGTCTTGCACAGCCTAGCCCCTCTTTTTTCTCCATCTCCTTCACTCCTCCTGTCTCCCTTTCTCTATCTCCCTCCCTCTCTCCTCCTCCCTCCATGGGCCCTGTGCGAGGAGTTGCCCGTTTCCCCTCTTCCTCATCAGTGAGACAGGACAATGGATCCCATCTTCTCCCCTGGCCGCTCTCCACTCATCAGCGGCCCTGCCAGATTCTTCTCCATGGTTGAGCACAAGACAAGCTCTCTCCTCCTAGGAACAAACCCACTCCTCCCGCCCCAGCCTCCCCACCATCCTCCCGCCCACCCGGGCCTCTCTAATGGTCTGGAGGGAGCGATGCGCCTCGTTGTCTGTCTATCCACTCCAATTAGAGAGATCTCCCTCTTCCCTCTCATTCACTCTCCCTCCCTTTATATCCCCGTCTCAAGCTGATGTGTTTTGAGTCCTTCCTCTTTCTCTCTTTCGGTCCTTTTCTATTAGTCTACATCTTTACATCTTTTTATCTCTCTTTCTTTCCCTCTGCCCATCCTTCTCCTCATCTCCATCTCCCCGTGTCTGTGGTGAAACTCATTGCCCTCAGTCTTTTAATTGGAGCTCCAGCATGGCAGGTAGGATCAATAGGCGTTGGAGCCTAGCAGAAAACACACTGATGACTCAACCCTCACATTCAACTACATCGGCAAGTATTGTGTGCCCATGTAAGGCATGTGAGTGGCCGTCACACACACACAAACACACACACGCACACACACATGCACACACGCAAACAGAAGAACAACAGACACGCAGAACAGAGTCCCACTCAAACACACTCTTGGCCAAAGTCCTCCTTGTGACTTGTCTATCACAGCACTCGTTACTGTGTGAACCCCCCTGCTTCTCTCATGTCCTCCCCCCTTGACTCTCCAGCCTCTAATGAAGTCACCACACAGTGTATGAGGGGGAAGCTTCTCAAAGAGCCTTGTAGTCAGCTGCTGTACACCAATGGCCTTTATCAACTAGTGATTCAGGTTTGGAGGTATGTGGCCCACAAGTCGGAGGTTATGTGGTTTGACGATCTCATCAACTATTTGCCCCCAATTGGTTAGATCATGGATTCTAGTCTCAAACGCATGAGTAGCTGTGAACTCCGGATGGCACCTTCATGTTCTCATGGGGCCTAGGTTAGACTAAAGTACAAAGGACAATGTATTCTTCCTACTGTGTTGTGCCAGCAGTGTTGTCGTCTAACATTGTTAAGCGCAAATTATAGGCTTCCCATTGTGACATAGCTACAGGGCTCTGAGACCACCGTCCACGGTTGACACACAGCCCATAAATCCCAGCGAACGCGTCTCCGGCACGCCTCCTCTAATTCTTTTGAAAGTGTTGACGGTTGGAGAAATTGCTTGAGCCGTGTTAAAACTTCCAAAGTCTGAAAGGCCAACGGTCCAATATTCTAGAACACCGTTTTGGACTATGATTAAACCCTTCCGTCTGCTGATGTGTGAACCGTGTGAGGCTGAGAGGGTCATCCATGGAGCATTTTATGTGTCAGGATCACGGCCCCGCCCTGTTCACGGATGGAACCTACCTTGAGTTTGACCTATAATCTGTGCATTCTACCTGCTCTTTCTACCGTAGGCAGCTGTTATCATGACTACGGTACTACAATAGCAAGTATTGTTACTGATAGGCTAGAACTGTTCACAGTCACAAACTTAGAGACAAACAGACATTATTTCTGTCATGCCCTGACCATAGAGAGCCATTGTTTCTCTATGGTATAGTCGGTCAGGGCATGAATAGGGGGTGATCTAGTATTGCTATGTCTATGTTGTGTTCTAGTTTCTTTTCGATGTTGGTGTTTTGTATGATTCCCAATTAGAGGCAGCTGGTAATCGTTGTCTCTAATTGGGGATCATATTTAAGTCGTTGTTTTTCCCACCCGTGTTTGTGGGATCTTGTTTATGTTTAGTTGCCTGTTGGCACTTCCTTGACTTCACATTTCGTTCTATCTTTATTGTTCTGTGCGTTTCACTAGATAAATATGTGGAAACCATACCACGCTGCACCTTGGTCCGATGATTCTAACGACGATCATGACAATTTCTGAGTTGTTGTTCTTGGTCCCTCTCGGTTCTGTTGAGTTTGTTTTGAGTATGTGTGCTTTCGTCAGTGTTATAATTAAGCAATAAGGCCCGAGGGGGTGTGGTATATGGCCAATATTCCACAGCTAAGGACTGTCCTTCTGCACGACACAACGCGGAGTGCCTGGACACAGCCCTTAGCCGTGGTATATTGGCCATATATCACAAACCCCCAAGGTGCCTTATTGCTATTATAAATTGGTTACCAATGTAAATAGAGCAGTAAAAAGAAATGTTTTGTCATTCACGTTTTGCTCTGATATACCACGGCAGTCATCCAATCAACATTCAGGGCTTGTTATAAACTGAGTGGTTTGAGCCCTGAATGCTGATTGGCTGACAGCTGTGGTATATCAGACCATGTATGACAAAACATGCCAAATCAGCTTTGTTATGACAAAAGCTGGTTACCCGCTCTAATTACGCTGGTAACCAGTTTATAATAGCAATAAGGCACCTCGGGGATTGTGGATTACAGCCGATATACCACAGCTAAGAGATGTGTCCAGGCACTCCACACTCATGCAGAAGAACAGCCCTTAGTTGTAGTATATTGGCCATATAACACACCCCAACGGGCCTTATTAATTCATTATAACATTGACGAAAGCACACACACTCAAAGAAAACTTGACAGAACCGAGAGGGACCAAGAACGACAACTTAGAAATACGATGTCTGTTTGTCTCCAAGTTTCCAGGCGTCTGATTCTCTCCTCTCTTTGCTGTTTGTGGCCGACTATCAAGACAGACGGTGCAAAACGCATGCTGCGAGTGTGCTTCCCATCTGTAGCGAAGAGGAGGACAAGAGGGACGGAACGGAGCGAGGTAGGAGGGACGGAGGAAATACCAGACTGACAATGTGGGCCGGAGGGAGATAATTGAGAACATATGGGTCAGGTCCTACTAGAGCTCAGCTAAAACTTATACTCTCAAAAAAGGAAAGGGTTTAGTGAAAAAAAAGTGCTGATTGAGGATTGTCAGGCATGAGTAATAGAGTGCAACTTGGAATATTTCCCTCTTTTTGTCACTTACTCGCTCTTTCCCCTTTCCCCGCACTGCTCGTGCAGTTATTCGAGGTGATGTCACTGTAGTATTAACCTACTTCCAGTCATTGTGTCACTGCAGACTCAGTGACAGTGTGTGTGTATGTGTGCATGTGTCTGGGAGTCTGTGAGAGAGAGAGAGAGAGAGAGAGAGCAGAAGCCTCCCAAAAACAGTGACTGCAACTAAGGTCAGCACATTCCCTGTGAGCTCCCTCCTGCCAAAACACAGAGATCTCTCTATCCATTAGGAAGATTGGCTCTTCATTTAGGGAGTCGGAGTTGGGGGAAGGTAGGAGTAGTATGCAGTGTGTATGTGAGTGTGTGTGTGTGTGTGTGTGTGTGTGTGTGTGTGTGTGTGTGTGTGTGTGTGTGTGTGTGTGTGTGTGTGTGTGTGTGTGTGTGTGTGTGTGTGTGTGTGTGTGTGTGTGTGTGTGTGTGTGTGTGTGTGTGTGTGTGTGTGTGTGTGCGTGCGTGCGTGCGCGCGTTTGTGTGTGACCTTCTAATCCAATCTGCTTAAATAGCAAAGTGCAGTGAGGCCAGGGAAGTATATAATAGGACATGGGTCATATCATATATTATGCTGTAGGACCATTATTGTGCTGTAGGACCAATGTGCTGTCAAAGGCTGACACAGAGCCAATAACTCTGGTATATAGACGCTTCTATATGCTTATCTTATCCCTACGGATCTTCAGGTCCAGTGGATTTCAGGGACATGACCACTCCCTGCTGAGACAGAGGTGCACTGATCTTATTAGTGTACGTCCCAAATGACACCCTATCCTCTATGCAGTGCACTACTTTTGACCAGGGCCTCTGGGCATTATACAGAGAATAGGGTGCCATTGGGACGCAGACGTTGACTGATCTGGCACCTTGTCTTTTGTGCTTTAATGGCTCTTGTTGACATGGTCCAAATGCAACAATTGCAGAGTGTTCTTATTTGAATTAGTCTAGACTTGATTTGCCTTCATGTCAATGAGTTTTGTCACAAAAGGTTCCTCAATTGTTTAAGAGCAATAAAGGTTGACAACAGGGTTATAGCATCAGAACATACGATTGGTGTTGTAAAAATAGCAATGAATATACATCAAGTCTTTGTGCCGAGTGAACCTTGTGGTTCTCTCATGGAGTTTGATCGGCGATGGCGTTCGGTCTCAGGTTCAAATAACATAGCAACAATATCTCTAGGCTACTGTGTGTCTAAATGGTGATATTGTGATAAATGTAACAGGTTTAAAGGGTCGTTAGGCACAATACGTTGCTATTAGCGCCATTGAAAGGACGTGGTTGGCGTTGCCATGCAGTCAGTAATGTAACCGGCAGTAAAACATGACTCATCACACTATTCAAACAAGGAGAGGTAGCCTGGCATGATCCATGCATAGGCGATGTCATTATCATACAGATATTGCTGATTATATGACAATGGATTTATGTGAAGACATAGGATAGATAAGCAGACAAGAAAAATAATACAGTCCTTTCAAAATATTCTTAGTATGGAAACACACTGAGTGTACAAAACATTAAGAACACCTGCTCTTTCCATGACACAGACTTGACCAGGTGAATCCAGGTGAAAGCTATATGATCCCTCATTGATGTCACCTGTTAAATCCACTTCAATCAGTGTAGATGAAAGGGAGGGAGACAGGTTGAAGAAGGTTTTTTAAGCCTTGAGACAATTGAGACATGGATTGTGTATGTGTGCCATTCAGAGGGTGAATGGGCAAGACAAAACATTTAAGTGCCTATGAACCGGTATGATAGTCTGTGCCAGGCGCACTGGTTTATGGCAAGAACTGCAACTCTCCAGTGTATTTCATGCTCAAACGTTTCCCGTGTGTATCAAGAATGGTCCACCACCCAAAGTACATCCAGCCACCTTGACACAACTCTGGAAAGCATTGGAGTCAACATGGACCAGCATCCCTGTGGAACCCATTCCACACCTTGCATTATCTATGCCTCCACGAATTGAGGCTGTGCTGAGGGCAAAGGGGGGTGAAACTCAATATTATGTACGTGTTCCTAATGTTTGGTATTCTCCGTGTATACCCTAAAAACAGATGAGCGTTGTATGCAGAATATAGCAATATTCATTTCAAATCGATAAAAAAAAAATCACAAGATTGAATGGTTGGTGATTTGTGACTTTCCCAAAGACATGTCTGTTGACGAAGATCGCGAGAAATCATTTCAATTTTCGTCTTCTCATGGTCTTGCGCCTCGCCCTTTCAGTTCGCTTAGTGCGTGAGCCACTGTCGCTCTCCGTAACAAAGGCAACCGTGTCACTACTGGGTGGCGTCGTCCACCCCCCTGATGTTTCTATCACCTAAACGTAGAGATAGCATTGTAATCTCTCCAAATCCACAGAACCGAGTGCTACATGCCTTTCAGCAGGGTAGCTGTCTAGCCGCTGGCGCGACTCCCAATTTGGAGCTGTCAATCTCCGGTGCAACTCATTTTTATTGTCGGTAGACGAGGGGCGCTGGCTTCATTGAACTAACTGCCAATTAAACAATTGCGTCCTTTGCTGGAAGAATTTAAAAAAGAAATGCACTGCTCGACTTGTAAATTTCCACTCAGAAGATTGAGTGAGTACTCCAGTGCTCTCCATTTACGCACCAGTGACTGGGCTTGCAATAACCCTCCAAAGCATTAGGAGGGAAATTAGACTACATTATTCTTGTGAGCTATCATTGTTCCAACTCTCTGGTCGTTTTGAGACTTTGGACAAATAGACCGTCTTATTTTGAAATCAGATAACATTAATATTCAAATGTATTGGCCAGGGCTTTTAGTGTTGAATGTGGTGATGATGATGTTTATGCTGGTAATAGATGACTAACATGAACACATGTGAGACGGAATTGTCAGTTCAAAACAGCAGACTGACACGCCCTAAATCAAACAGCATCCTGATATGAACCCAAATATCTCAAGAAATGAGTTAACCAAATGTGCTTTCTTTGGATCAAAGTAGCCGACAACATATTATTGGTCATGGAAATTGTCAAATGGTCAGGTTTACTAGGCAATCATAGGACTAGGCTAAATCATTTCTAGGACAGTGGCTTCAGAAGCAGGTGAAATGAGAGAGATGGAGAGGAGAGAGCGGAGAGGATGCGGCGCGCTTACTTTTCTATCCGTCACCTCTTCTCCCACAGCCTCGATTTCCCCGGAGCATTCCATCCCCGGCGTGACAGGCGGGGACGGCAGCCGGTCGTACAGACCCTGCCGGGCCAGCAGGTCGGCAAAGTTCAGCCCGCATGCCTTGACCCGCACCATGACTTCTCCGGCCTTGAGTGCCGGCTTCCCCTTCTTCACCTGCAGTTTCACCTTATCATAGCCTCCGTAGCCGGAAAGGACCAGGGAGCGGTAGGTGAACTGCTCTTCCTCGGGGACCTTCTCGGTCGCCGCCGGTGTGGCTGCCGCCTCGGTTGAACTGACTGGCGGTGACTCCGGCTTAGACTCAGCTTTCGGCTCGTCGCTGGGTTCATTCTCTTGCTTTGTTTCCTCGGCGTTTTGCTGCTGAGCAGGTGCATCATCGCCAGACATTGTGAAGAGTATTAGTAGGCAGTGACAAGTCTTGAAATTAAACGTTCACTTATTTTGTATTATCTTGTCTTTAGGAGCTCTGCTGTAATGAGGCGTTGATGAGTCCGATCTGAGGGATACAGGAGCAAAGAGAGAAGAAAAAAACTGATTCTCAGAGCTTCTTCAGCAGCCTTGCATGAGGACACAGACCCGAGTCAATGAGAGCTTCAGCTGAGGAAAGAGCAGGCTGCCTCGCAACGGCTAAAGTGGACAGAGGTTGTCAACTCCGCGCTCTGACAGTGTGTGTGAGTTGGACGAGAAGGAGGCAAGCTAGAAAACCCGGAGAGCGGAATACCTGAGGATGAGGAACGAGAAGTGGATTTTATAGAGAAACTGACTGTGTCCGCCTATATACATTTCGGCATAGCCAGGGACGGGCTGGGACATAAATTCAGCACCCCTCCCCCTGACTGTCTGTCTGTCTGTCTGTGTATGTGCTTCTTGTTCTCCTCTGTTGTCACTCTGTCTGTCTTTGCTTCTCCTTGTGTACATTGTTTTCCTAATTTATCTACACACCATAACCCATAATGACGAAGCACAAACACGTTTTTATAAATGTTTGCAAATGTATATATATATATATATATATATATTTATTTTTAAATACCTTATTCACATAAGTATTCAGAGCCTTTGCTATGAGACTCGAAATTGAGGCTCAGGTGCATCCTGTTTCCGTTGATCATCCTTGAGATGTTTCTACAACTTGATGGGAGTCCACGGGTGGTCAATTCAATTGATTGGACATGACTTGGAAAGGCACACAGCCTGTCTATATAAAGTCCCACAGTTGACAGTGTATGTCAGAGAAAAAAAACTATCCGTGAGGTGGAAGGAATTGTCCGTAGAGCTCAGAGACAGGATTGTGTCGAGGCGCAGATCTGGGGAAGGGTACCAAAACATTTCTGCAGCATCGAAGATCCCCAAGAACCACCAATACTGAGCAATCAGAAGAGAAGGGCCTTGGTCAGGGAGGTGACCAAAAACCCAATGGTCACTCTGACAGAGCTCTCGAGTTCCTCTGTGGTGATGGGAGAACCTTCCAGAAGGACAACCACCTCTGCAGCACTCCACTGATCAGGCCTTTATTGTAGAGTGGCCAGACAGAAGCCACTCTTCAGTAAAAGGCACATGACAACTCGCCTGGAGTTGGCACTTAAAGGACTCTCCGACCATGAGAAACAAGATTATGTGGTCTGATGAAACCAAGATTGAACTCTTTGGCCTGAATGCCAAGCGTCAAGTCTGGAGGAAACCTGGCAGCATCCCTACAGTGGTTGTGGTAGCATCATGCTGTCGGGGTGTTTTTCCGCGGCAGGGACTGGGAAACTAGTCAGGAAAAGATGAATGGAGCAAAGTACAGAGAGATTCTTGATGAAAACCTACTCCAGGGTGCTCAGGACCTCAGACTGCAGGGGAACGTTCACCTTCCAATGGCACAACGACCCTAATCACACAGCCAAGACAACGTTGTTGTCTCTGAATGTCCTTGAGTGGCCTAGCCAAAGCCTGGACTTGAACCCGAACGAATATCTCTGGAGAGACCTGAAAATAGCTGTGTAGCAAAGCTCCCCATCCGTCCAGCCTGACAGAGCTTGAGAGGATCTGCAGAGGAGAATGGGGGAAACACCCCAAATACAGGTGTGCCAAGCTTGTAGCGTCATACCCAAGAAGAGGCTGTAATCATTGCCAAAGGTGCTTCAAAAAAGTACTGAGTAAAGGGTCTCAATACTTATGTAAATGTAATATTTAAGTTATTTTGTATTCTTTAATACATTTGCAAACATTTCTAAAAACCTGTTTTTGCTTTGTCATTATGGCATATTGTGTGTAGATTGATAAGGTTTAAAAAATTCAGAATAAGGCTGTAACATAACAAAATGTGGAAAAATTCAAGGGGTCTTGAATACTTTCCGAATGCACTGTATATAATATAGAGAGAAAACATCAATAAACTGGCAGTACATGTCTCCCTCTCTCTCTCTCTCTCTCTCTCTCTCTCTCTTCTCCCAATGTCCACTACACTTGACTGCTGCAGCAGCTGCTGAGCTGTCTGTTCTGTGCTCGGTAACACTTTATTTTAATTAAGAGTCCATAATAAATCATTGATAAGGCATTAACAAAACGCTTTCTCACCATGTATTAACCATGACTTCCCCCTTTGTAAATATTAGTAAGGTAGTTATTCGCACATGTATACAGTATATATATTTTTTAACATCCTGTGTTGTGCGCTTGTTGTTTTACCAGGTACTGCAGGAATGTCTACCAATGGCATGCCCATCTCTTGTCAGAATGGTAATGGTAATAAATGGTTTATTATGGACCCTTAAAATAAACTGTTACCCATCATAGATCTGAATGAATAAACAAAGAGAAAATCATAATACCTCATAACAGCCTGACTACATATTTCAAATTAGAGCATGTCAAGGGTTCCCCCTACTCACTTAGCTTCGTGTTTAAATATTAGGCTACATATAATTCAATAGAAGAAAACAGAAAGAGAAAGAGAGCGAGAGAGACTGCCAGTTCCTTAATGTTTTGATTGTATAATACAGCCAATGGCTACATTAAGGAATGGGTAGTCTCCTTCTCTCTATGTTTTCTTCTATTGAATTCAATATTCAACCTTGTGTGTTCATCAAAGAATGATGCCGGGACTAGTTTATGTGGATGCGGATAGATTTCCAGTGATGGGCTTCGTTTGACAGTGTCGTTGCTCGTATTTTTCTGCCAAGAACTGACAGGCCTTTCAGCAAATGAAATAAGGGGGATATAGGTTGAACTTTCCAGCCTTCGGTGGCAGTGGCTATGTGATGTAATCCGACACTAGAGTCTGTAACGGAGACGCTGACAGTCAAGAAGCAGGTGCAACGTTTAATAAAACAACAAAGATGGAACGAGACAACAGAGGGACGGCCCTGACCAGAGGGACGGCCCTGAACAGAGGGACGGCCCTGACCAGAGGGACGGCCCCTGGGATGAGGAGCGGGCCAGTCCGGGTGGTGAAGGTGGAAATCGCGGATGATATTGGGATCCAGAATGTCTTCCATCAGAACCCAACACCGCTTCTCTGGGCCATACCACTCCCAGTCCACCAGGTACTGGAGCCGACCCCCATGACGTCGGGAGTCCAATAGAGATCTGATGCCATAGGTCGGACCCCCACTCGATGTCCAGGGGGGTGGATGTGTGTCGTGGGGGACAGCTATGGGACCAGGAACCACTGGCCTGAGAAGGGAGACATGAAAAGACGGTGAGATATAAGTAGGTTACAGTTTCCCAGTGACTACCATACGCCACCTCATTGACCCTCCAGAGAACTTTGAACGTTCCCACAAATCAGAGGCTCAGCTTCTTGTAGGGCTGGCGGAGTGGGAGGTTCCTGGTAGAGAGCCAGACACGATCCCAAGGGTGGTACAGAGGGGTCGCACTGCTTTGGCGGATGCCTGCTCCTTTTGATGGTGGACGGTGCGCTCGAGTCTCACGTGAGCATCACTCCACACTTCTTCTGCGCGCCTGAACCACTCATCAACCGCAGGAGCTTTGGTCAAGCAATGGGTACACGGAACCAGGGTTGGCTGAAAACTTAGAACACTGGACGTACGTGCCATCTCCTCATTGGTTATACCCACGTCGGTGATTGAAAGACGAACTGTTGCCGGTTGTCGTGGTAATACTATGAAAGTTTAAATGCCAATCACCATATAAGTTAAACAATGAAAAAGCCTGGAAGGAGGAGAGATGACTAGAAACGATTCGGTTGACCGTTTTTATGTGTGGATTAATTGTTGGAGTAGAGGACCTTCTGCATTTCAGGTAAAATAACAACCTAATGTTTATATTCCAGGACAAAATAGCTAGCAACAGCAAGCTAGCTAAATAGGACAAATTTCGTGTTAGAGTAATGTACGCACGGATACAATTTCTGTGGATTACCCTGTCGTTGAGACAGAACTGCCCCCACGCCCACCTCTGAAGCATCTACCTCTACCACAAAGTAGATAATGAGATCTGGGTGTTTGAGCACTGGGGCTGAAGCATCCCTCGACTGACCGGAAGGCATCGTCGGCTGCTGGGCTCCACACCCACCTACGGGGACCACCCTTGAGGAGAGAGGTGAGAGTGGCGGCGACGGAGCTGAAGTTCCTGATGAAATGAAGGTAGAAGTTGGCAAACCCCAAAAATCCTTATAACCCCTTTATGATAGTTGGGACTGGCCATGACCTGACCGCATCTACCTTCTTGTCATGCATCCTCACTCCCTGCGGGCTGATTTGGTAGCCTAAGAAGGAGACAGCCGTCTGATGAAATTGGCATTTCTCAGCCTTGACGAACAGGTGGTTAGCCAGGAAGCGTTCCAGGACTGCTTGAACGTGAGCGATGTGATCCTCCAGGGTAGCCGAGTAGACCAGGATGTCATCGATATACACGACCACCTGGCATCCGAGCATGTACACCTCATTAACGAATGCCTGGAACACTGATGGAGCATTGGCTAAGCCAAATGGCATCACCAAGTACTCGTAGTGGCCAGACATCGTGCCAAAGGCAATCTTCCATTCATCCCCTGCCGGATGAGGATGAGATTGTATGCACTCCGCAGGTCCAGTTTGGTAAAGAACCGGGCCCGCGGAGCTGTCCGATGGCTACCGGCACCAACGGGAGAGGGTAACGTGGTGATTTTTATGGTGATTTCATTGAGTCCTCTGTAATCAATACATGGACGTAACCCTCCATCCTTCTTGGCCATGAAGAAGAAACCAGCCGATGCAGGAGAAGAGGACGTGCGGATGAAACCTTGTTGGAGCGCCTCTTGGATGTAATCCTCCATGGCCTGGGTCTCAGCCACCCACAGGGGATGGGGAAGCAGGTCCCCCGGCAATTGGGTGACCAGTCTGTGATTCTCATCCTCGACCATGAGATGGTGAGATTATGGCATTGAAGCCAAGGGAGGCTAAGGATGATATTGTGAACTGGTGCACTGGCGATGAAGAAGGGGATGTTCTCCTGATGAATGGACTCCACGATGAGGGTGAGTGGTTAGGTGATGTGTGTGATGGTTCCGGATCCTAATGGCCGATTATCGGGTATGAGATGATGTTAAGAGAGGAGGCAAGGGTCTGGTCAATAAAGTTCCCTGCGGCAGCGGAATCCACTAACACAGACACTGTACATGAGGGACAGTCAACTAGTGTGATGGACACCAAAAAGAGTTTAGCAGAAAGTGATGAAGATGGACCTCCTCTCACAGACATCTTCTGAATACCGTACGAGGCGCCGGCTCGTTCCATTCGCTGGATGCTGCTACTGTCCGGAAGGTACTCAGCAGCCGTCTGGTCCCCCTGCCGTAATTGGAGTAGGCACTCTTCCCCCTCTCTGCCCTCTGGGGGATGATCAAATATACATTTGAACAGAGCCATGAACCCCTCACATGAATCTAACTTCTCCTCTCCTCTCCCAGGCGTCCTTGGCCCATTCCAATGCCTGCCCAGTCAGCAGAGAAATAACAGTGGCAACCTTGGACCTCTCGGTGGTGGGGGCTCCCATCTGGTGCGTAAAGTAGAGGGAGCACTGAAGTAGGAAGCCACGGAATTTAGATTGGGTGCCGTCATATTTACCCGGGAGGGACAAATGGGCGTTGCTGACCTGAGCGGGTTGCTGAATGGGCTGTTGTGCTGGCACGCTGGGTCGACTGGCTTGTAGAGTGTCCTCCGCTAGGTGACGGCAACACCTCCCGGGTATGTTCGAGACCTTGTACACTACAAAGAGCCTCTTCCATAGCCATCCCCAGTTGTGCCAGCTGGTCATGGTGTTGACGTAGAAGGTATCCCTGCTCGTAGACCGCCTGGGAGATATTCTGTTTTCCTGCTGCTTCCGTTGTTGGAGTCAGACCTATGTAACGGAGACACTGAGTGTCAAGAAGCAGGTGCAACTTTGAATAAAACAACAAAACATGGAACGAGACAACATAACAGTACCGTTTACGCATAAACACAGGAACAATACTGACTGGGGAAAGAACCTAAGGGAGTGCCAGATATAGGGGAGGTAATACGTGAGGTAATGGAGTCCAGATGTGCCTCGTGATGACGTGCAGGTGGGCGTACATTGATAAAACAATTAAAATACACACACCACAAATGGACCTTTATTGTAATACATGATGAATTGTGTTTAGTAAAATGCACTGTATACAGCATATGTCTAGTAGATGCTATTGCTTTACCTACAGTACCAGTCAAAAGTTTGGACACACCTCCTCAATCAATGGTTTTTCTTTATTTTTACTATTTTCTACATTGTAAAATAGTATAGTGAAGACATCAAAACGATGAGTGTGAACCTGCTTTCATCTGTGAAGAGCACAGGGCGCCAGTGGCGAATTTGCCAATCTTGGTGTTCTCTGGCAAATGAAAAACGTCCTGCACGGTGTTGGGCTGTAAGCACAACCCCCACCTGTGGACGTCGGGCCCTCATACCACCCTCATGGAGTCTGTTACAGACCGTTTGAGCAGACACATTCACATTTGTGGCCTGCTGGAGGTCATTTTGCAGGGCTCTGGCAGTCCTCCTGCTGCTCCCCCTTGCACAAAGGCGGAGGTAGCGGTCCTGCTGCTGGGTTGTTGCTCTCCTACGGCCTCCTCCACGTCTCCTGATGTATTGGCCTGTCTCCTGGTAGCGCCTCCATGCTCTGGACACTACGCTGACAGACACAGCAAACCTTATTGCCACAGCTCGCATTGATGTGCCATCCTGGATGAGCTGCACTACCTGAGCCACTTGTGTGGGTTGTAGACTCCGTCTCATGCTACCACTAGAGTGAAAGCACCGCCAGCATTCAAAAGTGACCAAAACATCAGCCAGGAAGCATAGGAACTGAGAAGTGGTCTGTGGTCCCCACCTGCAGAACCACTCCTTTATTGGGGGTGTCTTGCTAATTGCCTGTAATTTCCACCTGTTGTCTATTCCATTTTCACAACAGCATGTGAAATTTATTGTCAATCAGTGTTGCTCCCTAAGTGGACCGTTTGATTTCACAGAAGTGTTATTGACTTGGAGTTACATTGTGTTGTTTAAGTGTTCCCTTTATTTTTTTGAGCAGTGTATATATAAAATAATAATCCCACAGTTTAGTTACTCTGTCACACACACACACACACACACACACACACACACACACACACACACACACACACACTGGATGTCAGAGGAAACACAGCACCCCGGTTATCCAATCAAATCCTTTCCCTTCTCCCCTACTCTCCCTTACTACCTCTACTCTCCTCATCTGTCCTCTTTATTCACCTGTTATCCTCTTTCTTCATACCCTTTCTTCATCTCATCTGCATTTCTCTTCTGGGTTCACCACTAACGTCTTAGCCTGTAGAACAGAGCGAGAGTAGTGGAACACGAGGAGTTCAGAGGAAATGTCTGTTTATGCCGACCATTCTACTGTGTGATTGGCCGGAACTCACAGGATGCTCAGGACTCATTGTTGCTACTTCCCAGTAAAGTACAGGCGCCTCATGAAAACAAACTGCCTGTCTTTTGATCCTGTCACCCCTCCATCGTGTGGGTATGTTGACTGACATTATGAAATTGTCTCACCTGCCAGACCTAGTAATCAGGAAAACCATATTCTTCCCCTGAGACGTCGCAGGCTTAGAACGGTTTGTATCCATACTGGTGGTCAATAAAACCTGTGTCCTGGAGAGACCTAGTGGGTTAATTTATTGATCTGCAAAACTGCTACCTGGCACTGACTCCAGATCAGTAGAGCAACACTTAGCAGTGGGAAACCCTGAGTGGATGTTGAGCTGGATGCGGAAGTGAAACAAGCTGAACAGACGGAAGAGCCAATGGTACTTTTGTCTGTGAGAGACGTAGATGTTTAACGAGATGTGAGGACGTCTCCGTCAAGGAGAGACACTGCTCAACTGGATGCTCCTCAACTTGACGGATTCCATATTGATGACCATTTTGCCTGTACATTTAATAATACATGTTTTGTTCTAACAGGTTTATATGTTGTTTTGGACTGTTGTTTAACCCTCCTGTTGTGTTCGTTTCATATTAATTAATTCTGTAAACCCGCCCCCAAAATGACTGCCATTATAGCTAATTATAAATCCATAATAACACATATATTATCACTTAATGTTGTGTTAGATCTTTTTATCAACTTAAGTTATTGTGAACATTATACGTTTTGAACTTCTATTTGCTATTTATGGCCTGTAGGCCTCATTGACCTGAGCTCATACAACTCGTTTTTGAGTAAAAAATATGTATTATTTTGACTATACTCGGATTAACATATTGTGCTATTTATCACAGACTACTTTGTGTCAAAGATTAACAAGGACTCACTCCTCCTCGCCAGTGTCATGATCAAAGATATGATATACAGTATATCGTTTGGTCATTGTGCTGCCACAGAATGAATTGTGAGCAAGGCCTCAAAAAAACCAACGCTGTGATATACCAAAGCTGTGATGAATGTTCTATATATTATTGAATCAATGTTGCCATTGTTTGTGAGAATGCCAAGAGGTGTGGTTCCCGTGGGGGAAATATTATATTGGGGAAAGGTTCCCATTCAAATTATTTAGAGTGTAATGCATTTGATTGGTCACAATGGTATGAACAAACATTCAGCATTATAGTCATTTGAGCATTACAATAAGATTATAACCAAAAAGTAATGTGGAATGGCATATATATTTAGATTTCGGCTGGGCTTGGCAATTGGAAGCCAAGAAGGGGAGTGAGGTATGTGTGTGTGTGTGTGTGTGTGTGTGTGTGTGTGTGTGTGTGTGTGTGTGTGTGTGTGTGTGTGTGTGTGTGTGTGTGTGTGTGTGTGTGTGTGTGTGTGTGTGTGTGTGTGTGTGTGTGTGTGTGTGTGTGGGGGGCCTGGGAGAGGCAGTGTGTCCATCTGATGAATGAGCATGTGCCTGAACTCAATTTTTGTAGTCTCAATTGTAGTCTCACCCATTCATTTCTAATGACTGGTCAATTTTGACCAGAACACCACAGGTGTACAAAAATGAAATAAAACACCCAAATCAAAATGTATTTTGTGTGTTCAAATGCCCTGTGTGGACAAAGTCATGGAACCTTATGACAATCAGATTAAATTAACTTAATATCCAATTTGAACGGAACACAGCAGGAGGATTAAGACATTCACTAAGAATAAACACAGCTGTTATTTTGCATGTAGCAGTTGGGCTAGCTAGCATGCTAGCTAACCATCAAAATGGGTTTGGTTAGCTATCTATTGTCGTCAGCCAGATTAGTATCTGAATTCAAGTTATTTTTGGTGTTAATGCATTTGATTGGTCACAATGGTATGAACAAATATTCAGCATTATATTCATGTGAGCATTACAATATGATTATAACCCAAAGGTAATGTGGAATGGCATATATATTTAGACTTCGGCTGGGCTTGGTAATTGCTCATTTTAGCCAGCTAACTAACAGGTTTAGGCAGAGCACTGTATCCTGGGAGGTGAAATGCAGTCTGGTAGTTGTAGCATAACCGGTTATATTATAAAATGGTGGATTTTTTATATTTTTAACACTTGACCTCAGAACGCAATTAGCTGCACTTGAATGATATAAATTCACTGGTGGTATTGTATTTGGTAGGTTTGTCTTCCACACACTATCAAAACTAGTTTAGTATTGACTATGAGTGGGGGTTTTTTATTGCTAATTCGTAGGCTACTGATTCAATATTTCTTTCAAAATGCACACATTAATGATACATTTATTCAATGTGATGCTTAGAGTATTCATTAATATGTATAGCTATGCTTGTATGATTTGTTGATGCAGATGTAACAAAGTGTAAATTGACTGGATATCACGACTTCCGCCGAAGTCAGTTCCTCTCCTCTAATTTCAGGTCTGTGTCAGCAAGTATCATTTTTTATTTATGTATTTATTTCACCTTTATTTAACCAGGTAGGCTTGTTGATAACAAGTTCTCATTTTGGACCTGGCCAAGATAAAGCAAAGCAGTTTGACACATACAACAACACAGAGTTACACATGGAATAAACAAACATACAATCAATAATACAGTAGAAAAATATGCAGCATGTGCAAATGAGGTAGGATAAGAGAGGTAAAGGCAATAAATAGGCCATTGTGGCCGAGTAATTACAGTAATTACAATATAGCAATTAAACACTGGAATGGTAGGATGTGCAGAAGATGAATGTGCAAGTTGAGATATTGGGGTGCAAAGGAGCAAGATAAATAAATAAATACAGTATGGGTATGAGGAAGATTGTATGGGCTATTTATAGATCAGCTGTGTACAGGTGCAGTGATTTGTGAGCTGCTCTGACAGATGGTTCTTAAAGATAGTGAGGGAGGTAAGAGTCTCCATCTTCAGAGATTTTGGTTCGTTCCCGTCATTGGCAGCAGAGAACTGGAAAGAGAGTGGTCAGTTTTACGAGGGTATGTTTGGCAGCATGAGTGAAGGATGCTTTGTTTTGCGAAATAGGAAGCCGATTCTATATTTAATTTTGGATTGGAGATGCTTAATGTGAGTCTGGAAGGAGAGTTTACAGTCTAACCAGACACCTAGGTATTTGTAGTTGTCCACATATTCTAGGCCAGAACCGTCCAGAGTAGTGCAGGACGGGAGGGCAGGTGTGGGCAGCGATAGGTTGAAGAGCATGCATTTAGTTTTACTTACATTTAAGAGCAGTTGGAGGCCAGGGAAGGAGAGTTGTATGGCATTGAAGCTTATCTGGAAGTTAGTTAACACAGTGTCCAAAGAAGGGCCAGAAGTATACAGAATGGTGTCGTCTGCGTAGAGGATCAAAGAATCACCAGCAGCGAGAGTGACATCATTGATGTATACAGAGAAGAGAGTTGGCCCGAGAATTGAACCTTGTGGCACCCCATAGAAATTGCCAGAGGTTCGGACAACAGGCCCTCCGATTTGACACACTGAACTCTATCTGAGAAGTTGGTGAACCAAGCGAGGCAATCATTTGATAAACCAAGGCTGTTGAGTCTGCCAATAAGAATGTTGTTGTGATTGACAGAGTCGAAAGCCTCTCGATGAATACGGCTGCACAGTAATGTCTCTTATCGGTGGTTATGATATAGTTTAGGACCTTGAGCGTGGCTGAGGTGCACTCATGACCAGCTCTGAAACCAGATTGCATAGCAGAGAAGGTACGGTGAGATTCGAAATGGTCGGTAATCTGTTTGTTAACTTGGCTTTCAAAGACCTTAGAAAGTCAGGGTGGAATAGATATAGGTCTGTAGCAGTTTGGGTCTAGAGTGTAGGTGTGTACTTATTTGTATTGCTTTTAATCTTTTTAAATGAATTTATCTTATTAACACTTTGTTCTAGCTAGCTATTTGTGTAGGTAGCTATCAAGTAAACGCAATGATTGCTTTTAATCTTTTTAAATGAATTTATCTTATTAACACTTTGTTCTAGCTAGCTATTTGTGTAGGTAGCTATCAAGTAAACGCAATGATTTGAAGAGGGGGATGACTACGGCAGCTTTCCAATCTATGGGAATCTCAGACGATACAAAAGAGAGGTTGAACATGCTAGTAATAGGGATAATTTCGGCAGATCATTTTAGAAAGAGAGGGTCCAGATTCTCTAGCCCAGCTGATTTGATGGGGTCCAGATTTTGCAGCTCTTTCAGAACATCAGCTATCTGGATTTGGGTGAGGGAGAAGGGGGAGGTTTGGGCGAGTTGCTGTGGGGAGCGCAGGGCTGTTGACCGGGGTAGGGGTAGCTAGGTGGAAAGCCTGGCCAGCCGTAGAAAAATGCTTATTGAAATTCTCAATTATTGTGGATTTATCGGTAGTGACAATGTTTCCCAGCCTCAGTGCAGTGGGTAGCTGGGAAGATAACTTTTTTTCAGTTTGTACTACAGGATGCACATTTCTGCTTGAAAAAGCTAGCCTTAGCTTTCCTAACTGCCTGTGTATATTGGTTCCTAACTTCCCTAAAAGTTGCATATCACGGGGGCTATTCGATGCTAATGCAGAACGCCACAGGATGTTTTTGTGCTGATCAAGGACAGACAGGTCTGGAGTGAACCAAGGGCTATATCTATTTCTAGTTCATTTTTTTTTAATGGAGCATGCTTATTTAAGATGGTGAGGAAGGCACTTTTAAAGGTGGTCCTTCTGTGGCTCAGTTGGTAGAGCATGGCGCTTGTAACGCCAGGGTAGTGGGTTCGATTCCCGGGACCACCCATACGTAGAATGTATGCACACATGACTGTAAGTCGCTTTGGATAAAAGCGTCAGCTAAATGGCATATATTATTATATTATTATATATAAAGAATAATCAGGCACCCTCTACTGACGGGAGGAGGTCAATGTCATTCCAGGATACCCCGGCCAGGTCAAGGGGAGAAGTGTTTTAGGGAGCGTTTGACAGTGATGAGGGTTGGTCGTTTGACCGCAGACCCATTACGGATGCAGGCAATGAGGCAGTGATCGCTGAGATCTTTGTTGAAAACAGCAGAGGTGTATTTGGAGGGTGAGTTAGTTAGGATGATATCTATGAGGGTGCCCGTGTTTACAGTTTTTGGGTTGTACCTGGTAGGTTCATTGATAATGTGTTTGAGATTGAGGGCATCAAGCTTAGATTGTAGGATGGCCGGGGTGATAAGCATGTACCAGTTTAGGTCACCTAGCAGCATGAGCTCAGAAGATAGATGGAGGGCAATTAATTCACATATGGTGTCCAGGGCACAGCTGGCGGCAGAGGGTGGTCTATAGCAAGTGGCAACGGTGAGAGACTTGTTTCTGGAAAGGTGAATTTTTAGAAGTAGAAGCTCGAATTGTTTTGGTACAGACCTGGATAGTAAGACAGAACTCTGCAGGCTATCTCTGCAGTAGATTGCAACACCGCCCCCTTTAGCAGTTCTAACTTGGCGGGAAATGTTATAGTTAGGGATGTAAATTTCTGGGTTTTTGGTGGTTTTCCTAAGCCAGGATTCACACACGGCCAAGAAATCCGGGTTGGCAGAATGTACTAAAGCAGTGAATAAAGCAAACTTAGGGAGTAGGCTTCTGATGTTAACATGCATGAAACCAAGGCTTTTATGGTTACATAAGTCAACAAATGAGAGGACCTTGGGAGCAGGAGTGGAGCTAGGCACTGCAGGTGCTGGATTAACCTCTACATCACCAGAGGAACAGTAGGAGAACTAGGATAAGGCTACGTCTAAAGGCCATAAGAACTGGCCGTCTAGCACGTTCGGAACAGAGAGTAAAGGGAGCAGGTTTCTGGGCACGATAGCATAGATTCAAGGCATAATGTAGAGACAAAGGTATGGTAAGAAGAGGGTACATTAGAGGTAAACCTAGGCATTGAGTAATGAAGAGAGAGATATAGTCTCTAGAGACAGTTAAACCAAGTGATGTCATCGCATATGTGGGAGGTGGAACAACATGGTTGGTTAAGGCATATTGAGCAGGGCTAGAGGCTCTACAGTGAAATAAGACAGTAATCACTAACCAGGACAGTAGTGAACAAGGCATATTGATATTAGGGAGAGGCATGCGTAGCCAAGTGATCGTATGGGTCCAGTGCGTGGTTGGGCTGGCTGGGATTCAGACAGTTAGCAGGCCGGGGCTAGAAAGCTAGCATAAGGGCCTTAGAGGGACGTCATGATTGGGGAAAAGTCTGTTTTTGCCTCCTCGTGCGGTGACGTCGATAGACCAGTCATGGAATTAGTAGGGTTCCAAGTAGCAGAGGGGTCCAAGTCCAACTGGCAAAATGGGTATAGTGGTCCAAAAAACTGGCCGGTGGATCAGCTAACAGTCCAATATGCTATAGATAGCTAGCAGGCCGCGGTTAGCAGAATGGGCCTTCAGGGGACGTCGCGCCTGAGGGGCCTGTTGGGATCCTCAGGCAGATTATGTCGGTATTCCAGTCGTGAAGGATCGGCTGTTTTTTTTTCCTTTGCATGAGTGAGCTGGTGGATGCCACACCACTAACTCAAGCTGAACTGGAAGATGTGGCTGCAGCTATTGGTCCATGTTGTGTCTACAACTGTCTTCACATTGACAGGGAAAGACATGTACTGCTGTGAAGCATCCTGCCCGACCCAAATGCTTCAAATGGCACAATGACATAATAGGCTGTCTGTTTGACAGGTGTTTATCAAACATTATCCCTCACAAGATAGACTAAAAACAGTTAAGAAGGTGATTGCTTGATTGAACCTGTTTTCAAATCAACTAAAGATTGATTATGTGTTGACTACATATTCTATGTTCCCCTTTCCTGATATGATTTGATTACATCCAGACTGCTGCCCCGAGGTTAGTCTTGTCTGGCACAATCACTTGCTAGCTGAATGCATTGCTAATACCGCCCATCCCAAAAAATTGCCATTCCCATCCTGTTTCATTCTGTGTATCTCATTAATCATTTACATAAACGTCTGTGTGTGCTACATTGTCCCCCCCCTGTGTTGACAGTTGCAATTGTCAAAATAACAAACATTACAAGTGTATTTATACATTTTCTTTCTTTGATATTGGTCTAGGTGCCAGTTCCCACATCGTAAGTTGTGTACACAAGGCCAAATACATTGGAGTTACTTATCAAGACAACATTGAATGTTCCTGAGTGGCCTAGTTACAGTTTTGATGTAAATCTGCTTGAAAATCTAAGGCATGACTTGAAAATGTCTGTCTAGCAACGATCAACAAAAAATACATGACAGAGCTTGAAGAATTGAAAAGAGTTTACTGTGCAAATATTGTACAATCCAGGTGTGTAAAGCCCTTAGAGACTTACTCACAGCTGTAATTGCTCACAAATGTGATTCAAATGTCATTATTGTGTGTAGATGTGTGAGAAAAAAATATATTTAATCCCTTTTGAATTCAGGCTGTAACACAACAAACTGTAGAATAAGTCAAGTATGAATACTTTCTGAAAGCACAGTGCCTTCGGGAAGTATTCATACAGTGCCTTCGGGAAGTATTCATACAGTGCCTTCGGGAAGTATTCATACAGTGC
Organism: Oncorhynchus keta; assembly: GCF_023373465.1. Lineage (NCBI taxonomy): Eukaryota > Metazoa > Chordata > Actinopteri > Salmoniformes > Salmonidae > Oncorhynchus > Oncorhynchus keta. Next base: position 20,138,347 of record NC_068452.1, read on the forward strand.
CTTCGGGAAGTATTCATACAGTGCCTTCGGAAAGTATTCATACAGTGCCTTCGGAAAGTATTCATACAGTGCCTTCGGAAAGTATTCATACAGTGCCTTCGGAAAGTATTCATACAGTGCCTTCGGGAAGTATTCATACAGTGCCTTCGGGAAGTATTCATACAGTGCCTTCGGAAAGTATTCAGACCCCTTGACTTTCTCCAAATTTTGTTACGTTTCAGATGCATTCTAAAATGGATTTTAAAAAATTGTTCTCATTAATCTACACACAATACCCCATAATGACAAATTTAAAACAGGTTTTTAAATAAAATAAAAAGCAGAAACACCTTTTTTGGGGCGGCAGGGTAGCCTAGCGGTTAGAGCATCGGACTCGTTCAAATCCCTGAGCTGACAAGGTACGAATCTGTCATTCTGCTCCTGAACAGGCAGTTAACCCACTGTTCCTAGGCTGTCATTGAAAATAAGAATTTGTTCTTAACTGACTTGTCTGGATAAATAAAGGTAAAAAAAATATATATATACATTTTTATTTGACATGAAAATGGACCATATACTAAATTAAACCAAATTGATATTGACTGCTTGTTGATTCCCCACTGAGCCAGGTGTGAATGCTCTGGGGGCATAAAGGCGTCTTGCAGGCTTTCCATCCTAAATAGTTACGAATCATGCATGTATTATGATGGCATTTTGAGACATTTTTTGTTCGCTTTGGTCTTCAGTAAGGGTTTTGCTGGCTGTTCGTGCAGACGTTTTTCTTGAGGCAAGCCGAAGTTGGTAGCCGAAGTCTACGCCCCTTCACCATGATTGGAAACAATAGGGATTCTTCAATTAAATGTTTGTTGTTCAAAGAGAGGCTAATCGTTAAAAAAAAAATGCTTAGTGGTAAATAAGATATTCTATGCAAAACCGTCCAAATGAATGACAGATTTCTTGAATTATCTTAGATGAATTCAGATTTTTTTTTTTACGTGACTTGTCAACTGTATATCAAGATGGACAAACAGCACTATTGCCGCTTTTTTCTCATTTTTCAAGCGGTCTTTGAAGGGAGTATGTGAGCACACCAAGTTTGGCTAGGTGCCAACCGAATCATGCAGAAGGCTTAAGCCTCCCCTTAACCAGCTTGAATACAATGAGGACGCCATCAACCATCAGCAGTCTCTCTCTCTCTTATGCTGTGCTTACATCTTGAGGATAAAACTCCTATGAGGCCAATTGACGTTTATGGAATCATCAATCAGAATGAATTGTTTTCAGTATGCTTCAGTCAAGTAGTGTGCATTGCATTATTAATGTCTTTGCAAAGCACCACTAAGGCCCAAAGTTGCAGAACAAATGTTAAAAAGTGTTGTCACTGCTGCAGTAATGTCTGCGCTCCTGAACAACTAGGTGCCCTGAGAGTTCAAATCAAATCAAATTTGATTAGTCACATGCACCAAATACAACAGGTGTTGTTGACCTTGCAGTAAAATGCTTACTTACGAGCCCCGAACCAACAGTGCAGTTTTAAAAAATACGGATAAGAATAAGAGATAAATGTAACATGTTATTAAAGAGCAGCAGTAAAAAATAACTATGTATTCAGGAGGGTGCCGGTACAGAGTCAATGTGCTGGGGCACCGGTTAGTTGAGGTAGTAGGTAGAGTTAATTAAAGTGACTATAAATAGATGACAACAGAGAGTGGCAGTGGTGTGGAGAGGGGAGGGGGCTATGCAAAAAGTCTGGGTAGCCATTTTAGTAGATGTTCAAGAGTCTTATGACTTGGGGGTAGAAGCTGTTTAGAAGCCTCTTGGACCTAGACTTGGTGCTCCGGTATCGCTTGCCATGTGGTAGCAGAGAGAACAGTATGAATAGGGTGGCTGGAGTCTTTGACTATTTTTAGGGCCTTCCTCTGACACCGCCTGGTATAGAGGTCCTGGATGGCAGGAAGCTTGGCCCCAGTGATGTACTGGGCCGTTGGCACTACCCTCTGTCGTGCCTTGCGGTCAGAGGCCGAGCAGTTGCCATACCAGGCGGTGATGCAATCAGTCAGGATGCTCTTGATGAGGACCCAAGCCAAATCTTTTCATTCTCCTGAGGGGGAATAGGTTTTGTCGTTCCCGCTTCATGACTGTCATGATGTGTTTGGACCATGTTAGTTTGTTGGTGATGTGGACACCAAGGAACTTGAAGCTCTCAACCTTGATGAGAATGGGGGCATGCTCGGTCCTCTTTTTCCTGTAGCCCACAATCATCTCCTTTGTCTTGATCACGTTGAGGGAGAGGTTGTTTTCCTGGCACCACAAGGCCAGGTCTCTGACCTCCTCCATGTAGGCTGTCTCGTTGTTGTCTGTGATCATGCCTACCACTGTTGTGTCATCGGCAAATTGAATGATGGTGTTGGAGTCGTGCCTGGCCGTGCAGTCATGAGTGAACAGGGAGTAGAGGAGGGGGCTGAGCACGTCCCCCTGAGGGGCCCCTGTGTTGAGGATCAGCGTGGCGGATGTGTTGTTACCTACCATTACCACCTGGGGGTGGCCCGTCAGGAAGTCCAGGATTCAGTTGATGAGCTTTGAGGGCACTATGGTGTTGAACACTGAGCTGTTGTCAATGAATAGTATTCTCAATTAGGTGTTCCTTTTGTCCAGGTGGGAAAGGGCAGTGTGGAGTGCAATAGAGACTGCATCATCTGTGGATCTGTTGGGGCGGTATGTCAATTGGAGTTGGTCTAGGGTTTCTGGGATGATGGTGTTGATGTGAGCCATGACCAGCCTTTCAAATAATTTCATGGCTACAGACATGAGTGCTACAGGTCGGCAGTTATTTAGACAGCTTTTCTTAGTGTTCTTGGACACAGGCACTATGGTGGTTTGCTTAAAACATGTTGGTGTTACAGGGAGAGGTTGAAAATGTCAGTGAAGACACTTGCCAGTTGGTCAGCGCATGCCCGCAGTACACATCCTGGTAATCTGTCTGGCCCTGCGGCCTTGTGAATGTTGACCTGTCTAAAGGTCTTACTCACATCGGCTGCGGAGAGCGTGATCACACAGTCTTCCGGTACAGCTGGTGTTCTCAAGCATGTTTCAGTGTTATTTGCCTCGAAGCGAGCATAGAAGTAGTTTAGCTCGTCCGGTAGGCCCGTGTCACTGGGCAGCTCTTGGCTGTATTTTCCTTTGTTGTCTGTAATGATTTGCAGGACCTACCACATCCGATGAGCGTCAGAGCGGTGTAGTACGATCTTAGTCCTGTAATGACGCTTTGCCTGTTTGATGGTTCATCGGCGGTCATAGCGGGATTTCTTATAAGCTTTCAGGTTACAGTCCCGTACCTTGAAAGCGGCAGCTCTAGCTCAGTGTGGATGCTGCCTGTAATCCATGGCTTCTGGTTGGGGTATGTACGTACGGGACGATGTCATCGACGCATTTATTGATGATACCAATGACAGATGTGGTGTACTCCTCAATGTAGGTGATTACTGAATGCGTTATGCTGTAAAGCAGAACTGTAATGTGGCCTGGATAAGGCAGGGAGCTCAGGGTTCAGACGTCTGGAAGTAGAAGCGTCATATCCGTAGGGGGCTCAAGGGCACGGGCCCCCTCAGATTTGTCCTGTTTTTAGGCATTGGGTCACTTAGTTGGGTTATTTTCTTTTGTTGCTGGGCTATTGAGATATGACCCAGTGGGTCAGATCAGAAGACTGGAGGCGTAGTGTTTTAGTTATTTTTAGCCATTCCTGTTAGTTTGTTCTGTTGCATAGTTATCACATGTTAAGGTTAAACATTTACATGTTTGTATCTTAAATGAGACTTATAGAAGTTTATGAGTTCCATAACAGTCTATGAAAATTCAATTTTTAGGCTACATACCACCTTATGTGGTATGTAATAAATAATCGTAATATTCTCAAAGAACGTGTAAAATGCTAAACATTTTAAGGAACAGTTATATTTGCAGTATGTTAACTTCACACAATTAACAGGAATTACATTCGCTCTCATGGGTGGCCTATAAAATCGATCTGAAGGCCACGCCTGCAATCAGCCATGCCTACTGAAAAACATAAATATATTTTTTACATTAGCTCTCATCCAGAGAAATTTACAGTAGTGAGTGCATACATTTTTTGTACTGATCCCCTGTGGGAATTGAACCCACAACCCTGGCGTTGCAAGCTGCATGCTCTACCAACTGAGCCACACAGGAGGATTAGACATAAATTATAATCCACATAATAATGAACATTTCCTGTTGCTGCAGGATTATTTTCCTGCTGTAGCAAACTGTCTCAAATTAAGATCCTATAAGATCCCTGTATCATCTTCTGTTCTCTATCCAAGCAAATATTCCACTGCGCCACCAGGATGGAGCTAGCATGCCATGTTTTTTTACATTCAGGGATTTTTTTTTAAATAAAGAAGTGCTCGTATTCTTTCTAAGTGTCACTCAGGTGGAGTGACGCTCCGTGTTGTTTTTCTCCGGTATTGGAAACAGTTTATTCCGTCTTAAATTTCAGCGATTATTTACATTTTAGGGTACCTGAGGTTGGACTAGAAACTTTGTTTGAAATGTTTGGACCAAATTTACAGGTAACGTATTAGATTCTTTGCAGGCATGTTGGGCGATTTGGAACCTGTGTATTTCTGAATCAAACGTGCCAAATAACCTGACATTTTTGGGATATAAAGAAGCACTTTATCGTACAAAGTGACCATTCGTTGTGTAACTGAGACCTTTGGGTTTGCAAAAAGATGAAGATCTTCAAAGGTAAGCGATTTATTTCATCGCTATTTCTGACTTTTGTGATGCATCTGTTTGGTTGGAAAATGTTTTTCATGATTTTGTATGAGGGGCGCTGTCCTTAGATAATCGCATGGTATGCTTTTGCTGTGAAGCCTTTTTGAAATCTGACAGAGCGGTTGGATTAACAAGAAGTTAATCTTTAAGCCGATGTATAATACTTGGAGTTTTTATGAATGTTTATTATGACTATTTCTGTATTTTGAATTTGGCACTCTGCAATTTCACTGGATGTTGTCGAGGTGGGTCGCTAGCGGAACGCCTGCGCCAGAAAGGTTAAACAAAGCTTTTTGTCTTAGTCTATTTAAATAGACCCCATTTCAAAGGAAACAAGCACTCATTAAGATCAGGGGTGGCCAATTAGTGGGTGTGGCCAACACACCTGAAGCAAGTTGAACAATGCTTCTGTTTGGGGAGAACATGTTGCCAAAGTAACAATTTCAGTTGAACGATTTGAATGAAAATGTTAAGGTGAAACATCAAACAGCTACTTTTTGTAAGGATTACGGATGGCTTTTTAGCAAAGTATTCAAACTGTAAACGATTGAGCTATTCCTACACATTATTATTTTTAGTGGCAGTTTTAGACCCAAAACAGACACTTACCTTCGACGCACATTATCTTCTCAGGCTGTTCGCTAACATTAGCGAACGGTCGCGACTAACAAAAAACAAATGGAATATGTTAGGTAATGTTAGCCAATGTTTGCTAATTATTTCCCTTGTTGAAAGCACCACTGAACACACTTCACAAGATAGAGGATAGAGAGAATTTTGTTGACGCTGAGAACAGAGTGTATATGTATTTAAATAACAATATTTATTATTATTTAGAATGTTCTAATGTTTTTTAGTTTTTTAAGGAGAGTTTCCTTAATGTTCTAAGAATGACTTCAAATAGAACCATGAGGAAACCTGTCGGGAAACTATGCTAAAGTATTGAAATTCCCACAGAAGAACACTGTTTGAGAACATTCCCAAATGTCAAACTAGATGGAAAACGTTTCTAGAACATTACCAACAACGTAATTAAATGTAACCATGGTTGAACTTTTAGGAAATGTATTGTTAAGTAATGAAATACCAAGAAAATAATGTTATTTTTTCAAGTTCCTTAAATGTGCAAAGAATGTCCCAAAGCCAAGCAGCTATCCTGCACCATTCCCAGAATGTTGTGGCAAGATTGTATGCAAAATAGCCATATGACAACCATGCTCTCGCCAAGCTCTAAGAAACATGGTTCTCAGAACATTATGTGCTAGCTGGGTAGCTTGTCTAACTATCCTAGCTGGCATGCAGTAATTGCTTTAAGTATTGGGTTATGATACTACAGTATAGCTATACCAATTATAGTTATACTAATCTCCTAAGGCATAAAAGTTATTGAAGAATCAATGAGCATAATTAACTCAAATGAAAACTGAACAGGTAAAGAGGAATGCTGGGATAACCTATGCAGACAAATATACATCTTTTATTCGCATAGAATTGAAGGAAAAAGCTGTTTCGGGGTGTTTGAAAAATTCTAAATTCTCAGACTTGCAAGCCAGCCACTGGACCACCCCCCTCCATCATCACACACTTTGTGACCTCTCTAAAACAATGGGTGCATGAAACCCTTGTCTGGAAGGCACATTGATGGAGTCTGAAGAGCGCTCAAAATAATCCAGGACTCACATTTTTTCCCTGTGCAAGAACAAGCAATTACCAGTAAGTTTGCAAACATTTCTTGATATGGAAATAGAGACCTAATGATCAAAATGTGAAAAAGTTATGACTAGAAAGAATAGGCCTAAATAACGGAGCCACAAACAAAAGGTTTGCGCTCCAAACCTACTTTAATTGAATTGCCTGCATCTGACTAGCTCTCAAGAACCCAAGACCATACCTGCTGGGTCGTTCAAGATTGAAGTCGAAATTGGACATCTATCCATGTCTATCCAGGAAGTGGGATATGTCCTTCAAAACCGGCCACTAAGCATAACAGTGAGTGCTATTTTTTGTTATTTTTGTATGGATAACTAAATGGATAGTGTAAGATTTTTCTACTTACCCAGAGTCAGATGAACTCACGGATTTTAAAAATCATAATCTGACTCTGGGTAAGTAGAAAAAAGGACTTAATTGCCAAAATCTCGCACAATCTTTTTAAGTTGAATGTTCAAGATTTCTAAACCTATACATCAATCAATGATCATTTTGTTTCCAAATAGAGCGATCCACGCTTGACCAAACCACCTCAGCAAATCAAAAGGGACTTGGAATGACCCCAATGTAGCACTGAGTCATGAGAAGGGCTATCATCCGACCAAACACCGACATGTCTGTCTCTGTCGTTTAGGCTACATGGGACCTAACTGTCCCCCCCCCAAAAAGCGAATATTCTGTCAACTCAAAGGCCCACCCAAATGATTTTGTTGACTCGTCCTTTACTTGTATTTGTGGTCAAATCATAAATTAGAGAAAAACATTGGGCAATAGGCCTCTCCCTCCATAAACATGTCTGAAACCGGCGTCTTCAAAAATGCTTTCCATTTCCTATGAGGTGACCTCATATGCTTTGGCCGAGACGTCTCATTGGCTCAGTGACTGAGCTGGAAAATAAACTGTTTACTTGTCATGGATATTTATAATGATTGGTAGGCTGCAGTGCCTTCAGAAAGTATTCATGCCCCTTGACTTATTCCACATTTTGTGGTGTTACAGCCTGAATTCAAAATGTATTAAATATATTTTTTTCATCATCCATCTACACACAATACCCCATAATGAAAAAGTGAAAATATGTTTAGATTTTTTTTTTATGTATTGAAAATTAAATACAGAAATATCTCATTTATATAAGTATTCACACCCCAAAATCAATACATGTTAGAATAACCTTTGGCATTGATTACAGCTGTAAGTCTTTCTGGGTTAGTCTCTAAGAGCTTTGCATATCTAGATTGTACAGTCTTTGCCCATTATTCTTTTTTAAATTCTTCAAACTGTTAAGTTGACTGTTGACCATTGCTAGACATACATTTTTAAGTCTTGCCATAGACTTTCAAGCCGATTTAAGTGAAAACTGTAACTAGGCCACTCAGAAACATTCAATGTCATCTTGGTTAGCAACTCCAGGTTATTTTTGGCCTTGTGTTTTAGGTTATTGTCCTGTTGAAAGGTGAATTTGTCTCCCAGTGTCTGTTGGAAAGCAAACTGAACCAGGTTTTTCTGTAGGATTGTGCCTGTGCTTTGCGCTAATTGTGTTTCTTTTTATATATAAAATATATCTATAAAAAAATGTGTTGCCTAGTTGTTGCCGATGACAAGCATACTCATAACATTATCAGAACTCAGGATAAGATCCAGAGTCACAGATGACCCAAACAGGGGGCAGGCAAAAGACAGATCAAAGGCAACCAGGAGACAAAGGGTCTTGAAACATAGGTTTAAACCTAGACACAAGTGGGATGAATATGGAGGGTACGGGGCAACAGAAGACGAGCAGCAGACGGGCTAATGATCTTCCAGATGTGGAAAGGGCCGATAAAGCGGGGGGAAAGTTTGTGGGACTCAGCCCGGAGGGGCAAGTAAAGAGTGGACAGCCATACCCTCATACCCACGATACCGGGGAGCCGGGGTGGGTCTTGAGAAGAGCCGACCGGGCTCTCTTTCAGGTATGGTGACAGCGGAGAACAAACTTCTGGGCCGAGGGTATGCCGACCTCTTCCTCTTGTTCCGGGAAGAGCGTGGGCTGATAACCCAGGGAACACTCGAAAGGCGAGAGCCCAGTGGTAGAGCAGGGGTGGGTGTTGTGGGTGTATTCAACCCACACAGTTTGCTGGCTCCAGGTGGTGGGGTTGGAGGAGACAAGGCAGTGAAGTGTCGTCTCCAGGTATTGATTGGCTCGCTCCAACTGACCATTGGACTGTGGGTGGAAACCAGAGGACAGACTGGCCAACGACCCAATGAGCATGCAGAACGCCTTCCAGAACCAGGACAAGAACTGAGGACCCCGGTCCGAGACCATGTCCACCGGGAGTCCATGGATCCAGAAGACGTGCTGCACCATGAGCTGGGCCTTCTCTTTGGCAGAGGGTAGCTGAGGAATGAAGTGTGCGGCTTTGGAAAACCGGTCCACTACTGTCAGGATGGTGGTGTTGCCATCAGACTGGGGAAGACCCGTGATGAAGTCCAGGGATATGTGTGACCAGGACGGTGAGGGACAGGCAGCGGTTGAAGAAGACCAGCCAGAGCTTGCTAAGGAGTCTTGTCCTGAGCACAAACGTGCAGGCGATGACAAATGTGGAGACGTCCGGGATCATGGTAGGCCACCAAAAGCATTGTCGCAAAAAGGCCAGGGTTTGACAGGAGCCTGGGTGGCAGGCAAGCCTCGAGGAGTGGGCCCACTCCAGGACCAAGGAGCGGACCGTGTCAGGCATAAATATCTGGTAATCTGGGCTACCCCCGGGGTTCGGCTGGGAATACCGCGCCTCACAGACCTGCTCTCCTATTCCCAAGCTGACTGCCATCGCCAGAAACGAAGTGGGAAGGATGGTCTCGGGGTCCGAGGGTGTAGCCGCGGGGCTATAGCGCCATGACAGCACATCCGGCTTGATGTTCTTGGATCCTGGTCGGTATGAGAGGGAGGAGTTAAACCGGATGAAAAGCAGAGCCCACTTAGCCTGCCTGGAATTGACGGTTGGCGGTGCAGAGATATTCCAGGTTCTTGTAGTACGTCCACACAATGAACGGATGTTCCGCCCCCTCCAACCAGTCTCCACTCCTCCAACGCCATCTTCACCGTGAGAAGCTCACGATTCCCCACATCGTAGTTCCTCTCCGTGGCATTAAGGCAATGGGAGAAGAAGTCGCAGAAATGTAATTTGAGGTCCAGGGCAGAATGCTGAAACAGGACAGCCCCCACTCTGACATCCGAAGCATCAGCCTCCACCGTGAACTGACGAGACAGTCAGGATGAACCAATATGGGAGCAGTGGTGAAGCGGTGCTTGAGGTCCGGTCAGCAGCTGGGGACCATGTGAACGTAACCTTGGGAGAGGTGAGTGCAGACAGGGGGGAAGCCAGGGTACTGTAGATCCAGGGTGCCGGATAAAGCGGAAATAGAAGTTGGCAAATCCCAGGAAACATTGCTGCTGCACTCTGGACGTAGGCTGGGACCAATCCACCACCGCTCTCACCTTCCCGGGATCCATCTGTACATTTCCTGCAGTGATGATGTAACCAATGAAGGGGATGGTGGAGCGATGGAATTCGCATTTCTCCGCTTTCACAAAAAGCTGGTTCTCCGGGAGGCGCTGGAGGACCTGTAGGAAATGGAGCACATGTTCTTGGGCTGAGTGGAAGAAAACGAGGATGTCATCAAGGTAGACGAGAACAAACTGGTTCAACATGTCACAGAGAACGTCATTAACCAGGGCCTGGAACACCACAGGAGCGTTGGTAAGTCCAAATGGCATGACCAGGTTTTCATAGTGGCCGCTGGCCGTGTTAAAGGCAGTCTTCCACTTGTTCCCTTCTCGTATCCGCACCAGATGGCTGGTGTTCCGCAGGTCCAACTTAGAGGAAATGGTGGCTTCTCGAGCGGCTCGAAGGCCAAGGCGATAAGTAGTAGCGGTTCTTCACCATGATGTCATTGAGGCCCAGTAGTCGATGCACAGGGGGGATGCAGAAGGACGGATATACCCTGCAGGACAGATATACCCTCAATGTAGGTCTACATAGCCTTGGTCTCCGGACCCAACAGAGAGTACAGTCATCCCTGGCGTGGTGTGGTGCCTGGTAGAAGGTCAATCCCGCAGTCATAGGGTCGGTGAAGTGGCCCGGGCTTTACTGAAAACCTCCCAGAGGTCCTGGTACTCCGCAGGAATGGCGGAAAGGCCCGGGGCAAATTCCCGAGCCGACGGGAAGATGTCCCGGGGCAAGCTGCACTGATTTCAGACAATGTGGGTGGCAGAACGGGCTCCAGCCCATAATGGCAGCAGTCCAGTCTATGATGGGATTGTGTCGCTGGAGGGTTCCCAATACCAAGGGAACCTGAGGAGACTTAATCAGCATAAATTGGATTGCCTCGCTCTGGTTCTCTGTCACTCGTAGGTTGATGGGAGTGGTATTGTGAGAGACCCAGCCTATAGCGTGCCCGTCCATAGCTCTAACCTTTATGGAAATGGAGAGGGACTGAATGGGGATGCCCAGCTCGGACACCAGGGTAGAGTCCAAAAAACTCCCATCGGCCCCAGAGTTGATGAGTACCCGGAGAGATTTCGACTGGATACCCACAGCAGGATGGTAATGGAAAGGCGAATGAGGGGGACAGGGCACAGATTCCCATCGATCCAGATGGTCAAGGCTATGAGGGAGGCTACCACTTTAAACAATGCTACCTTATATAATGTTACTTACCCTACATTATTCATCTCATATGCATACGTATATACTGTACTGTACATCATCGACTGTATCCTTATGTAATACATGTATCACTAGCCACTTTAACTATGCCACTTTGTTTACTTTGTCTACATACTCATCTCATATGTATATACTGTACTCGATACCATCTACTGTATGCTGCTCTGTACCATCACTCATTCATATATCCTTATGTACATATTCCTTATCCCCTTACACTGTGTATAAGACAGTAGTTTTGGAATTGTTAGTTAGATTACTTGTTGGTTATCACTGCATTGTCGGAACTAGAAGCACAAGCATTTCGCTACACTCGCATTAACATCTGCTAACCATGTGTATGTGACAAATAAAATTGGATTTGATTTGATTTGATTTGAGTTAAGGTTTATGGGCAGCTCCCAGGCTGCGAGTTCATCTTTGATCACTTCCGATAATCTGTGAAGGAACATGTCGAACAATGCTTCCGGGTTCCATGCACTCGTAGCCGACAATGTGCGAAAATTCACTGCGTAGTCTGCCACACTATGGAAGTCTTGACGTAGCTTGAGCAGCTTGCGAGTATCCTCTCTCCCGGACAATGGAGAGTCAAACACCTTCTGAACTTCCTCCACGAAGTCCTCCAGACTGAGGCAGACGGCGGACTGTTGCTCCCATATCCCCGTGGCCCAATAAGGTACAGAACAGCAGGCTCGCGGTCAGGACAGGCAGAGGTTCGCGAACGGGTCAGAGTCAGGCAAGTACAGAACGGCAGGCAGGCTCGGGGTCAAGGCAGGCAGAATGGTCAAGAACCAGGAAAACTAGGAAACAGAACTTGAGAAAGCAGGGAGACGGTAAAATACCCTGGTAAGACCTAACAAGACAAGACGAACTGGCAACAGACAAACAGAGAACATAGGTATAAATACATTGAGGATAATGAGGAAGATGGGTGACACCTGGAGGGGGGTGTAAACAAGCAAAAAGACAGGTGAAACAGATCAGGGTGTGAAAAAACATGATGCAGCCATCACCATGTTAGAAAACATAAAGAGTGTTACTCAGTATTGTGTTGTGTTGTGCTGTGTTGTGCTGAATTTACCCCAAACACAACGTTTTGTATTCAGGAAATAAAGTTAATTTGAATTATTTTCACCCAGGCATTTAGGACAGTATTGTGGAGTAACTACAATGTTGTTTCAACAATCCTCAGTTTTCTCCTATCACAGCCATTAAACTCTGTACCTCCTTTAAAGTAACCATTGGCCTCATGGCAAAGTCACTGAGCTGTTTCCTTCCTCTCCGGCAACTGGATTAGTAAGGATGCCAGTATCTTTGTAGCAGTGGTGGAAAGTACTTACAGTTGAAGTCGGAAGTTTACATCCACTTTAGCCAAATACATTTAAACTCAGTTGTTTCACAATTCCTGACATTCAATCCTGACATTCAATCCCAGTAAAAATTGCCTGTCTTAGGTCAGTTAGGATCACCACTTTATTTTAAGAATGTGAAATGTCAGAATAATAGTAGAGAGAATGATTTATTCCAGCTTTTATTTCTTTCATCACATTCCCAATGGGTCAGAAGTTTACATACACTCAATTCGTTTTGGTAGCATTGCCTTTAAATTGTTTAACTTGGGTCAAATGTTTCGGGTAGCCTTCCACATGCTTCCCACAATAAGTTGGGTGAATTTTGGCCCGTTCCTCCTGACAGAGCTGGTGTAACTGAGTCAGGTTTGTAGGCCTCCTTGCTAGCACATGCTTTTTCAGTTCTGCCCGCAAATTTGATATAGGATTGAGGTCAGGGCTTTGTGATGGCCACTCCAATACCTTGACTTTGTTGTCCTTAAGTCATTTTGCCACAACTTTGGAAGTATGCTTGGGGTCATTGTCCATTTGGAAGACCCATTTGCGACCAAGCTTTAACTTCCTGACTGATGTCTTGAGATGCTGCTTCAATATATCTACGTAATCATTTTCCTACCTCAGGATGTCATCTATTTTGTGAAGCGCACCAGTCCCTCCTGCAGCAAGGCACCCCCACAACATGATGCTGCCACCCCCGTTCTTCACGGTTGGGATGGTGTTCTTCGGCTTGCAAGCGTCCCCCCTTTTCCTCCAAACATAACGATGGCCATTATGGCCAAACAGTTATATTTTTGTTTCATCAGACCAGAGGACATTTCTCCAAAAAGTACGATCTTTGTCCCCATGTGCAGTTGCAAACCGTAGTCTGGCTTTTTTTATGGCGGTTTTGGAACAGTGGCTTCTTCCTTGCTGATCGGCCTTTCAGGTGATGTCGATATAGGACTCGTTTTACTGTGGATATAGATACTTTTGTACCTGTTTCCTCCAGCATCTTCACAAGGTCCCTTGCTGTTGTTCTGAGATTGATTTGCAATTTTCGCACCAAAGTACATTCATCTCCAGGAAACAGAACGCGTCTTCTCCTTCCTGAGTGTTATGATGGCTGCGTGGTCCCATGGTGTTTATGCTTGCGCTCTATTGTTTGTACCGATGAACGTGGCACCTTCAGACGTTTGGAAATTGCTCCCAAGGATGAACCAGATTTGTGGAGGTCTACAATTTTTTTTCTGAGGTCTTGTCTGATTTCTTTTGATTTTCCCCTTATGTCAAGCAAAGAGGCACTGAGTTTAAAGGTAAGCCTTGAAATACATCCACAGGTAGACCTCCAATTGACTCAAATGATGTCAATTAGCCCATCAGAAGCTTCTAAAGCCATGACATAATTGTCTGGATTTTTCCAAGCTGTTTAAAGGTAAAGTCAACTTAGTGTATGTAAACTTCTGACCCACTGGAGTTGTGGGTCAGTGAAATATAAGTGAAAAAATGTGTGTGTAAACAATTGTTACTTGTGTCATGCACAAAGTAGATGTCCTAACTGGCTTGCCAAAACTATAGTTTGTTAACAAGAAATTTGTGGAGTGGTTGAAAAACGAGTTTTAATGACTCCAACCTAAGTATATGTAAACTTCCGACTTCAGCTGTAAGTAAAAATACTTAAAATGACTAATTAAGTTTTTTTTTAAGTATCTGTACTTAAATATTTAAATTTGCTTTATTATATTATATATATTTTGCTTTATTATTTATACTTTTACATTTACTTCACTACATTCCTAAAGAAAATTATGTACTTCTTACTCCATACATTTTCCCTGACACCCAAAAGTACTTATCAAAAGAACGCCCCACTGCTTTGTAGTGACTGGTTTTAAGTGTAATTAATATCTTCTCCATGCTCAAAGGGATATTCAATGTCTGCTTTTATAAAAGTTTACCCATCTACCAATAGGTACCCTTCTTTGCGAGGCATTGGATAACCTCTCTGGTCTTTGTGGTTGAATCTGTGTTTGAAATTCACTGCCGAACTTAGGGACCTTACAGATAATTGTAAGTGTGGGCTAAAGAGATAAGGTAGTCATTCAAATATCATGTTAAACACTATTATTGCACACAGAATTAGTCCATTCAATGTATTATGTGACTTGTTAAGCACTGGACTTATTTAGACTTGTCATAACAAAAGGGTTGAATACTTATTGACTCAAGACATTTCAGATTTTCATTTTTAATTAATGTGTAAAAATGTGTAAAATCACAATTTCACTTTGACATTATGGGGTACTGTGTGTAGGCCAGTGATTCGAAATCTAAATGTAATCCATTTTAAATTCAGGCTGTAACACAACAAAATGTGGAAAAAAGGCCCTGGATATTCTCACACCATTCTGTTGTTGTGACCAGTCCAAGCAAGGGTAGAGCAGCTTTTTTTATAACATACTTAATTCATAGAACTATGGAACACTGGAAAAAGTTACTTTCGTACATTGCCACCACTGAACCAGAGAGAGACCATGCTCTGTGTCCACCTCCTGCTCAGAAGAAGCACTGCACAGCTCATTGCGTTTAACTCTGGGTTAAAAATATAAGACTGTATCAGAGAGTGGAGTTAGTCATAGACAGGAGGGGAGGGGAGCTCACACAGCCATGTCATGGTACTAGCTGTACCTCATGTCTGACAGACTGTTAAAGGTAGTTTGTATCATACAATAATATTATATATTACTTATGAATTTAGGCCCCTTGAAACCCCCCAAAACAGTATATTCTTGGTTCACTAATCTTTTGGAAAGATGCACACGCTGGCGGTACAGTGGGCTACTGCTGGTGGCTGAGGGTGGGTTTCTTTTCCTATAATTAAAATACCATTCCTCACCAAAGGGAGGCAGTAAAAGCCTGTAGAAAAATGTAAGTAACAACCAGTATGTGACCTCACTGAATTGTAAGCGGGTCTGCCTCAGGTGGCATTTATATCTCACTTGAAACAACAACGTTACCAGAAACATGGACGTTTCAATTGAAGAGCTTCCAAATGAGGCAATTTGAGTTTTGGATAGGGAAGTGATCCATTGATATGCATAACGACAGGGTTGGGTTGAGTGGGTTAAGACTTTCAACTTCCCCAACATGATGCTTCAAGATACAGTGATAACTGATCCTTATTACTTATCACCAGTGGCTCTGTTCGCTGTCCTCTAGCTATCTACTAAATCCCCGGTCCCCACCCTGACATGATCCATCACACCATACACGCTTCATCACCCTTAGTTGAAGTCTACCTACTTTATTTATTTCACCTTTATTTAACCAGGTAGGCCAGCTGAGAACAAGTTATCGTTTACAACTGCGACCTGGCCAAGATAAAGCAAAGCAGTGTGACAAAAACAACAACACAAAGTTACACATGAGATAAACAAACGTACAGTCAATAGCACAATAGAAAAATCTATGTACAGCGTGTGCAAATGTAGTATGATTAGGGAGGTAAGGCAATAAATAGGCCATAGAGGCGGAATAATTACAATTTAGCATTAACACTGGAGTGATACAGTTGAAGTCGGAAGTTTACATACACTTAGGTTGGAGTCATTAAAACTCGTTTTTCAACCACTCCACAAATTTCTTGTTAACGGTTAGGACATCTACTTTGTGCATGACACAAGTAATTTGTTTACAGACAGATTACAGACAGACAGTTTACAGACAGTTTACAGACAGATTATTTCACTGTATCACAATTCCAGTGGGTCAGAAGTTTACATACACTAAGTTGACTGTGCCTTTAAACAGCTAGGAAAACGTCATAAAATGATGTCATGGCTTTAGAAGCTTCTGATAGGCTAATTGACATAATTTGAGTCAATTGGAGGGGTACCGGTAGATGTATTTCAAGGCCTACCTTCAAACTCAGTGCCTCTTTGCTTGACATCATGGGGAAATCAATAGAAATTAGGCAAGACCTCAGAAAAAAATTGTAGACCTCCACAAATCTGGTTCATCCTTGGGAGCAATTTCCAAATGCCTGAAGGTGCCACGTTCATCTGTACAAACAATAGTGCACAAGCATAAACACCATGTGACCACGCAGCCGTCATACCGCTCAGAAAGGAGAAGACGCGTTCTGTCTCCTAGAGATGAACGTACTTTGGTGCGAAAATTGCAAATCAATCCCAGATCAACAGCAAAGGACCTTGTGAAGATGCTGGAGGAAACAGGTACAAAAGTATCTATATCCACAGTAAAACGAGTCCTATATCGAGATAACCTGAAAGGCCGCTCAGCAAGGAAGAAGCCACTGCTCCAAAACCGCCATATAAAAGCCAGATTAAGGTTTGCAACTGCACATGGGGACAAAGATCATACTTTTTGGAGAAATGTCCTCTGGTCTGATGAAACAAAAATAGAACTGTTTGGCCATAATGGCCATCGTTATGTTTGGAGGATAAAGGGGAGGCTTGCAAGCTGAAGAACACCATCATAACTGTGAAGCACGGGGGTGGCAGCATCATGTTGTGGGGGTACTTTGCTGCAGGAGGGACTGGTGCACTTCACAAAATAGATGGCATCATGAGGACGGAATTATGTGGCTATATATTGAAGCAACATCTCAAGACATCAGTCAGGAAGTTAAAGCTTGGTCGCAAATGGGTCTTCCAAATGGACAATGACCCCAAGCATACATCCAAAGTTGTGTCAAAATGGCTTAAGGACAACAAAGTCAAGGTAGTGGAGTGGCTATCACAAAGTCCTGACCTCAATCCCAAAGAAAATTTGTGGGCAGAACTGAAAAAGCATGTGTGAGCAAGGAGGCCTACACACCTGACTCAGTTACACCAGCTCTGTCAGGAGGAATGGGCCAAAATTCACCCACCTTATTGTGGGAAGCTTATGGAAGGATTCCCGAAACGTTTGACCCAAGTTAAACAATTGAAAGGCAATATACCAAATACAAATTGAGTGTATGTAAACTTCTGACCCATTGGGAATGTGATGAAAGCTGAAATAAATCATTCTCTCTACTATTATGCTGACATTTCACATTCTTAAAATAAAGTGGTGATCCTAACTGACCTAAAACAGGGCATTTTTACTTGGATTAAATGTCAAGAATTGAATTTAAATGTATTTGGCTAAAGTGTATGTAAACTTCAGACTTCAACTGTAGGTATGCAGATGATGATGTGCAAGTAGGGATACTGGGGTGCAAAATAGCAACAAAAAAATATATAACAATATGGGGATGAGGTAGTTGGGTGTGCTATTTACAAATGAGCTGTGTACAGGTACAGTGATCGGTAAGCTGCTCTGACAGCTGATGCTTAAAGTTGAAGAGGGAGATATACCTCTCCAGCTTCAGTGATTTTTACAATTCGTTCCAGTCATTGGCAGCAGAGAACTGGAAGGAAAGGCGGCCAAAGGAGGTGTTGGCTTTGGGGATGACCAGGGAAATATACCTACTGGAG
Source organism: Oncorhynchus keta (assembly GCF_023373465.1). Lineage (NCBI taxonomy): Eukaryota > Metazoa > Chordata > Actinopteri > Salmoniformes > Salmonidae > Oncorhynchus > Oncorhynchus keta. Next base: position 20,156,350 of record NC_068452.1, read on the forward strand.
CGCGTGCTAGCTACGGGTGGGTGTTGCTATGGTGAACAGTGAGCTGAGATAATGCGGGGCTTCACCTAGCAAAGACTTACAGACGACCTGGAGCCAGTGGGTTTGGCGACAAATATGTAATGAGGGCCAGCCAATGAGAGCATACAGGTCGCAGTTGTGAGTAGTATTTGGGACTTTGTTGACAAAACGGATTGCACTGTGATAGACTACATCCAATTTGCTGAGTAGAGTGTTGGACACTATTTTGTAAATTACATCTCCGAAGTCAAGGATCGATTGGATAGTCAGTTTTTCGAGGATATGTTTGGCAGCATGAGTGAAGGAGGCTTTGTTGCAAAATAGGAATCTGATTCTAGATTTAATTTTGATTCTAGATTTAACTTTGGATTGGAGATGGTTAATGTGAGTCTGGAAGGAGAGTTTAAAGTCTAACCAGACACCTAGGTATTTGTAGTTGTCCACATATTCTTAGTCCAAACCGTCCAGAGTAGTGATGTTAGTCTTGCGCGCGGAGGAGGGCAGCAATCGGTTGAAGAGCATGCATTTAGTTTTACTAGCATTTAAAAGCAGTTGGAGGTCACGGAAGGAGTGTTGTATGGCAATGCATAATACAAAAATACTGTCCTTTTCATTTGTTTTGAGAATGTATAAGACACTCCCAGTTAACATTAAGATATACTTTAGACCTATACATAATTTCTAAAGGTTTTATAAGCCGTTTATAACCTGTTAGGCTAATTATTCGTCTAGTATTACAGTTTATAACTATGTAATAAACAGTCAATATATTCGTTGAAATTTGTACCTAAACATAATCCTCAAGGCTATACGTAAAGGCCAGGAGATGTAGCCCAAGTATAATATGAATCATCTTTCGACAACAAATAATGAAGACGTGTGTCACGGAAGGACAAGTAAAGAGACAAGCTACCGAACAAGTAAATGAACACAGAGGCACGAGGACCAACTCGGTCTCGGCAAGGCGTGGCCAATTAAAAAGTCGAGTTTGAAGGGAGGGACCCGCGTGCTGCTGCTGAGTGCTGAGGCGAGCAAAGCGGGTGTAAAACCGGCATAGAGAGGATAGCTAGTGTAACGGTGGGAATCGAGGGCTTCACGTGGTGGACAGGGGAGGACAACCCGGGGAGGACACATAGTAGGGTGCGCCACAACCGGGGCATGTACCTGCTGGTTTGTCCTTGAGTTCCTTATATCCACATCGGATGGTGAATGAAACCGATCCGCGTCCAGAACAGACACTGACAAAGATGGAAAGTCAAGGCAGCCGCTGTAAGATCGTGGTGGTCGGAGATACGCAATGTGGTAAAACGGCGCTCCTACATGTTTTTGCGAAGGACTGCTATCCCGAGGTAAGTGTCCTGATATATATTATAGGCTATGAAGTCTTGCGTTATGAACACGAATGTCAACACTTGAAAACAGGCACCTGGATCATTTAAGAGTGGTAGGTGTACTGTAGGTCATCGCAGTTTGTGAATGAAGCAAAAATGAATGTCAAGACAGACACCAAACCAAATAGAGCGAAAATAGCTTTTTTATTCTAATCATCTAACCCCAAATGTCTTGATTTAAATTACGAGCCAGAGGTGTACACGCACCTGCGTTAGACATTTCTCTAGAGAAAGAGAGAGACGGAAACTGAAAGACAGGGAAATAATGAGCACCTTTAAAAACAAAATGGCTATTATTATTATTTATTGAACAATATAGACTCATATAATGTACTTCGGAGTGTATTCAATTTCCGCGTGGTGTTATTGGAAACTAGACCGACATTATTTTATTTGAGTCTGTATGATACATTACATGTACGTAGTTGAACGTCTAACCTACGTTACGCCTATGCTATTAGTGCTTTACTAATCAAGATGCACCCCTTTTCCCAGAACTATGTCCCCACCGTTTTTGAAAACTACACGGCCAGTTTTGAAATCGACAAACAGAGGATTGAGTTGAACATGTGGGACACGTCAGGTAAGACTATTTCTGCTCTCTCTGCATCTATCTATCTCCTCAAGGCTGATGACAAATCAATCCCTCTGGCTGCTCAGCTTGGCAGTGACGACAGTCCATGTCTGCAACCATGGGGGAGGGGGGGCTGCTTCAATCATTTCGGGGGTTTTCAAGCAGCCATCTCTCTGACGAATTGCTTGGACCATGCCAACTTACCACTGACTGACTGGCGTACTTTTGCTTGAGGCATCTGCTATTTAGGATTGTTGTCTTCGCTGATAATCTCCTGTGCCCCGTCCTTTCTCTCAGCGCTGCACTCTGTTTGCATTCCTCTCTCTGAGGAGCGCTGCGTGTGGCTGGCCTGTTCCCATGCTCTGTCCAGGGGCCTAGAAGACTGATAGGGGGGTCGGGGAGTGGAGGGGGCTGAAGCAGAATAACCGACTGACTGACTGGTCCACAGAAATGATCTCAACCCATCCATACTGCTTCTGTTGTGTTTGACCGTGGTCACAGTTGCCTCTAGCTCTCAATTCACTCCCATCAGTGCCAAATGGCCGCAAATGGTGTTTGTCTGGATGTTAACGGACTTATTATGCCTCTTTGTCTATAATGTGTCAGTCAGTGTTTGGTTCAAGCGATGGACCTTCTGTCTGAGGGGTTTAGGATATGGATGCCCTCTATGGTGGGAAAGCAATTTGGGGTTGCCCCCTTGAGACCACATCTCCAGACTCGAGAGGGGGTGATTGTGGCCCGTCTGTGTGGAATGCCATTCTCTAGTTTCAGCTCACAGCCCAGGGCCGTTAGGCTGAAGCTGTAAGTACAGCTCAGAGATCCACTGACCGGTCAAACAGTATCTGAAACATCTCTGACTGAGTGACTGAGAAGCCTGGGTATGTAATTGAACCTCCATGGGAATCCCTGTCTATTGCCATAAACATTCCTAAAACTAAAAACATCCTCACCACGGATGGTGATGATGGGGGTATTGCCATTCTTACACGGTCATATAGCTGAGAGTGTTTTCTTTTGAGGGGATTTTCTATGTGTGGGAGGGACCTGGTGTTGACCCTGAGAGTAAATCTACTTGAGTCTGTCAGTGAGGGCTGAAGAGGTCTCTGTGGCTGAGAGGCAGGACTGAGTGGATCAGAAGTCCACCTTATCTCCTCCATAGCTTTGGACCGGGGGGCTTCTGTAATGGTAGCAGGGTTGTGCTTCTGTCTGTCCATATCTAACCCCTTTGATGATCACTGACGATGGATGATGAGCCTTTTATCTCCAGTAAAGAGACCATATCCCCCCCCCTCTCTTTACTCCGTCTACCAACATGACATCCCCCACCCAGCCTACCAGCCTCAAGCAAGTCACACTCTTAAGAGTGTGTGCTCACATGCCTGCCTATTTACTCTTTGGTTCGTACCAAACACAGAAAGCTCATGTTTTCACTCCAGATGTAAATGAGTTAACGGATGTTCTCCCATTGAAAAAACACTCAAACATTTAAATAAAGGGAGAAAGGTCAGGTTTCTGTCTCGGACTTCCTGCCCTTCTTTTTCCAATACTTTTAATTCCACCTTTCTCGTTATCCCCTCTTCTGCCCTTTCACTCGTCGTCCCCCCTCTCCCGTGCGCTGGCAGCAGCAGGGTATTGCCAGGGACCATGTGTCTTTTCCACTCCGTTTGCCTGGCTGCATGGCCACTGTCTGGACCCACTATGTAATTACTGTGAAGAAGCATTTTCATATGCAGTCGACCCCCTGCTGGCCTTCATAAACTACAATTTGGCCACTATACCACTTACTATACCACTTATTATACCACTTACTATACCACTTACTATACCACTTATTATACCACTTACTATACCACTTACTATACCACTTACTATACCACTTACTATACCACTTACTATACCACTTACTATACCACTTACTATACCACTTACTATACCACTTACTATTCCACTTACTATACCACTTATTATACCACTTACTATACCACTTACCACTTACTATACCACTTACTATACCACTTACTATACCACTTACTATACCACTTACTATACCACTTACTATACCACTTACTATACCACTTATTATACCACTTACTATACCACTTACTATACCACTTACTATACCACTTACTATACCACTTACTATACCACTTACTATACCACTTACTATACCACTTACTATACCACTTACTATACCCACTATACTATATACCCACTATACCACTTTTATACCACTTACTATACCCACTTACTATACCACTTACTATACCACTTACTATACCTTACTATACCACTTACTATACTATACCACTTACTATACCACTTACTATACCACTTATTATACTGTACCATTTACTATACCACTTACTATACTTATTATACTTACTATACCACTTACTATACCACTTACTATACCACTTACTATACCACTTACTATACCACTTACTATACCACTTACTATACCACTTACTATACCACTTACTATACCACTTACTATACCACTTACTATACCACTTACTATACCACTTACTATACCACTTACTATACCACTTACTATACCACTTACTATACCACTTACTATACCACTTACTGTACCACTTACTATACCACTTACTATACCACGTATTATACCACTTACTATATACCTTACTATACATATTATACCACTTACTATACCACTTACTATACTACTTACTGTAACACTATACCCACTTACTATACCACTATACCACTTACTATATACCACCTACTATACCACCTATACCACTTACTATTACTATACCACTTTTACTATACCACTATATTCCACTTACTGTACCACTTACTATACTATACCACTTACTATACTGTACCACTTACACTTATTATTACTATACCACTTACTATACCACTTACTCTACCACCTACTATACCACTTACCCATGTGTAGCTGTCACGTCTAATCAAGGTGGGTGGAATCAGGCGCAGAGAGCAGATAACGATATAAAGTTTATTCTCCGGTGAACAAAATAAACACGGTCAACCCAAAAACACACAGGGTGAAATGATCCAAAACAGGATAACAGACTAACCGGAGAATAATAAACACAATAACACCGACAGACGAAACTAATGACAAAACAAACAATCCCGCACAAAACAAGGGCGGGACAACCTACATTATATATACAGACACTAATTAACTAAACAACACACAGGTGAAAACAATCAGACAAAACCAACAGATACACGAAAAGGGATCGGTAGTGGCTAGTAGGACGGTGACGACGACCGCCGAGCACCACCCGAACGGGCAGGAGAGCCAACCTCGGCGGAAGTCGTGACAGTAGCACAGGACCGGGTCTGTAGAAAGCCTCCTGTAATCTATAACCGGTGGTAGAAAAAGTACCCAATTGTCATATAATTCAGTAAAAGTAAAGATACCTTAATAGAAAATGACTCAAGTAACAGTGAAAGTCACCCAATAAAATACTACTTGTGTAAAAGTGTACAAGTATTTATTTTTAAATATACTTAAGTATCAAAGTAAATGTAATTGCTCAAATTACTTAAGTTCAATAGTAAAAGTGTAAATAATACAACATTCTTAACATTAAGCAAACCGGACAGCATGTTGTTCTTGTTTCTTAAATGTACGGATGGCCATGGGCACACTCAGACATCATTTACAAACGTAGCATGTGTGTTTAGTGAGTCCGTCAGATCAGAGGCAGTAGGCATGTCCAGGGTTGTTCTCTTAATAAATGTGTGAATCGGACCATTTTCCTGTCCTGCTAAGCTGTCAAAATACAACGAGTACTTTTGTGTAGTCAGGGAAAATGTATGGAGAAAAAAGTACATTCTTTTCTTTAGGGATGTAGTGGAGTAAAAGTTGTCAAAAAAATATCAATAGTAAAGCAAAGTACAGATACTCCCAAAAATACTTAAGTAGTACTTTCAAGTATTTTTACTTAAGTACTTTACACCACTGTCTATAACCACCCAGCTCTGTATAACAGAATCAGCTCAGTTGGTTTCACTCTATCTGCCATCCACCGAGTTAGTGTCGGGTAAGATGGAGAGTGCATTAGTAATAACATATCAATTGAACACAAGAGACTCCCCGTGGTCTCCGAATATCACTGATTCAGTCATTATTGATGAGTCCTTGAGGTGTGTTCTGTTTCCGGAGCTGGAGTCTAGCCTCCTCATTTTACACTTTTACGGCCTCTGTGGTCTGATAGGTCTCAGGGGGCTTGGTAGGACGTGTATTGCCATTAACAAGGTCACGGTGCCTATTGTTTTAGTGTGGCAGTAGACGATTGATTAGTTTAGCCTCGGTGATCTGTTGTTCTCCAGACCCGCAGGGTTTCTAGTATTCACAGGATGGAAGAAAACAGAGGTGAGGTGTTGATTTAATTAGGGCCATGACTGTGTCTAGGTACTGTGTGTGTGTGTGTGTGTGTGTGTACTGGTGTTTTAGTGAATAGGATGTTTATTTTAAAGACACATCAACAGGGCCGTTATGGCTGTCCAGAACCAGAGGGAAAGTGGCAGCTGCTTTGTATTCCCCCTGCATTACGCCACAGGCCATCTGGTGGATCAAGTCAATTAGAAACTGATTGAGAGGAATGCAAATGTGTGTGTGTGTGTGTGTGTGTGTGCGTGTGTGTGTCTTGTGCGCCTGCGTGTGTATGTTGTGGGAGAGGGCATAGAATGTGTATGCATGTCTGTTTATCTGTGTATTTGCTTATCTAAATAGCAGTAGCGAGGACTGATCTATAAAAAGCCAGCGATGACTGACAAGCCGCTGCTCCTCGGGTTCAAATGTCACCCTTCCTAGCCCCATTCCGAGCGGTGATTGGCCAAGCTGACACTGACACTGGGTCGCAATAGGTCTGTGCACCAATCAGTGACCCATACTGGGTGCTCAATCTCGCGGGTTATAGTGCTCGTCAGCCAAACTGTCACGCCCCCCCGTACTGTGTCTCGTCCCAGTATGGTGGTGCTGCACCATGGGAGCTATCTCCTCCAAGTCAGGCCTGGAACATTCTCCCACTCACAGCACAGCAAGGACTGTCCCAGGGAATATCTTAAGTAACTCACGACAGTCCCACAGTCCCACACCGCAGTCACGTCTCTGTCTATCCTCTCTGATTGACTGCGTCCGATTCCTATCTTAACAGTTGAACGACTTGTCTGTTGCGGGTCAGAGAATGTTCTTAGTCATTCTGTAGCTTCACACATATTTTGAATGATTCCTAATGTCATTAGAGGCGTTAGGCAATGCCAAATACCTCTTTCTAAAAATCCAAATGATCCGCTTGCCTACTTGACCTGTCACATGTTTTATAATGATTATTTTACAACACTTTTACTCACAACAGGTGTTTCTGTAATTAGTGGTGTGATATATTTTGGATTTGAGAGATAATGTCAAATAGCTTCAAACATCCACACGACCAATACACACACGCACACGCACTCACACACGCACGCACTCACACACGCACACACACACACACACGCACGCAGTGACTTTTCAACATTTCTGGTGAGTATGGTGAGCCACATTCTCAGTGCAGAGGACCATTAGGGCATCAAGAGCCCTGTATAAACACGCTGAGCTCGCAGGGCCTTCCTGTTCCTAGCCCTTTCCACTTGATTCATCTTTAATAGCATCTGCAAGAGCTACAAACCGAAACAGAGATTAAATGAAACCAACATCCCCCCCCTCTACTCTATTGTGGCTGGCTGGCTGGAGCTGGAAGTCCTTCAGAAAGCAGAGACATGACATGAGCATCTCTCCCGGATTGCCATGTTGATTTACGGTTCTAGACAGAGATGACTGGGGAAGATGACCTCAATGAGGTGCTGCGTCAGTCAGCCTTTAGTTTGCCCTTCCTCGTCGCGCTGTGATGCTGCCCTCATACGTTTTCATCTTCTGCTACCCTGCACTCTTTTAGGGTTTGTGAGTACACACTTATTGTACAAAGCGTTTGTTCGTTTTTGCATGAAATGCCCCCCCGAAGTTAAATCTTTATTGTCAGTATCCTGAAAATAGATGAGTGTATGTCCTCTTAGCTTGCTGACTAACCCACACAGCTGCACTCGACTGACCTGCCTGGGGTTAGAACTGCCGAAACACAAACCTGTTTTTATGATGATTAGCACATAGCAGGCACACCCGGCGGTTAGGTACAGCCGGTGAGTGTACTGTGCACCTGTGCGTCTGTGTGAGAAATGAGTGGTATGAAGGGTTGTTGTGCCTCCAAAATGACCCTTGTTGACCCCCCACAACGATCGTTTCAGTGAAGCCTAATATAATAGGGAAGGTGTTGCCCAATACCCAACCTATATTTAGGACATGAAGAGGTACGTCAGGACTATTTATAACCCTTACGTGTCATCAGAGCACTTCAAACGGAAGTGCCGCTGTCTGAAGAACACGGCCTATACTCTAATACATATCCAATTCAACACATTGTAAAAGGGTATGTTTCTTTCATGTTTCCACGTTCATAGAACAACCCCAAACACCAAAGACCATCAGTAATAGAGTTGTGTGACGCAAACTACCAAATGAACACGGACAGGGGCATCTGAGCAGGAGCCGGACGTAAACGCGTGCTACTGCCAGGTCTGTGCCTACAGACAGACAGGCAGCGTTGGAATGCATGTGGAGCTATTTCTGGACAGCGGGGTGGTGTTCTGGTTCTCTGGCGGGCGTCGGCTCGGTGGGGGGTGGGGGGGGGGGGGGGGTTAATCCGGCACCTCCCTGGCCTCCCGTTTTGGAGCACCTCATACCCGCCGGAGAAGAGCCTCCACAGTTGCTGCGTCTCTTTAACACATAGATCACAAGTAATAGCTGTGTATGTGGTACCGTCGCAGAAATTCTGGAAACCAAAATACATATTTTTCAGATATCCCGGTTGGAGGATCGATGGATTTCCTGCTTATTCCGTACTGATTCCAGGAACAATCCCACTGAGATTTCGGGAACACCTGTGCATTCTGGGAACGTTACTGGAATCTTGCACCCTAACATGCGGTGACTGTGGATGTACAGCATGTGGACATGTACAGTAGATATCTTATTCATAGATACCGTAGCCACTTCACCGCACACTGAATGTCTGTGACAGTGTAGCCACCCAGAGGTCCAGGCTGCAGGGCTTGATGTTTACCCAGTCAGAGTGGCCCCTGGCTGGGTACACGTCTCTGACTCTCCCCCTGGAGCCTTGGGAGTTCTCTTGGTCTAAGTCACTAACACTAACTGCTACGCTACCGTCGGGGTGTTGGAGGAGGCCTGGGTGCCCGTATGCTTCAGCCAGAGAGACAACAGGACCCTGGACAATTGAAAGAGGGAAAAGAGGAAGAAAACGTGAAGGAACGAAGAGAAAGACGATAGTCTGACACGGCTAGTTTCACAGCCAAATGAGGGTGTTTTTAAAATGAACCGTGTCCCTTCTCTCTCTGTTTTAGCTTTTCCACCACCACCGTCATTCTCTCTCTCTCTCTCTCTCTCTCTCTCTCTCTCTCTCTCTCTCTCTCTCTCTCTCTCTCTCTCTCTCTCTCTCTCTCTCTTCTCTCTCTCTCTCTCTCTCTCTCTCTCTCTCTCTCTCTCTCTCTCTCTCTCTCTCTCTCTCTCTCTCTCTCTCTCTCTCTGTCTCTCTATCTCTCTGTCTCTCTTCCTCTCTGTCTCTCTGTCTCTGTATCTCTCTATCTCTCTCTCTCTCTCTCTCTCTCTCCGTCTCTCTATCTCATCATCTTTCTCCTTCCCATGTTCTCCCTCTCTGTGATAGCTCATTAGTTTGCATAACTCTGTTCTGACCTGGAGTCATCGACAGTGTGTAGGAGAGGAGGAGAGGAAAGGAGGAGAGGAGCAAAGGGAGGGTAGGAGTTGTGAGAGGACCAGTCAGCCTCACTGACAGGAACACACAGCCTATAATTTAACACACAGAATATCCAATTTAAGTCTGACACTCGCTCAGACAAACACACAGATGCGACTCTGCAGGCACGCATGCAGACACACACACACACACACACACGCCCGCGTACATACTGTTTTGAATAACCTAACAATTCAAATGAAACATACATACGGTACACCCAAGGTCATGATCCTCGCTGGCCTTATTATGTGCTGTGTCCTTTCGAGTGGTATACTACACAGCCCCATGGTGAGCCCACTGCCCACCTGCCCCGGTTCCTCTCCTTGTTCCTCTGCCCTCTCACTGCCTCCCAGCTCCTAATCTAGTCACATAGCGTCTTTTGGGGGACTCCATCCAGACAGATCTCTCATGACATCCTCCCCTCTGATCCCTCTGCTATCTGATGAATACTGTGATCTGATCTCCGTATGACCGGCTGACCGTGGTCACAGACAGACAAAGGCCCTATGATACGTCTCGGTCTGGACCGCCTCTCTTAAAAATGACGGTAGGCTCACTGGGATCTGCTTAACATATTCACATCAGGACACACAGTGATGATTGGTGCACATATGGCTCTTATATACTTTTATACTTAGGTGAATACTACTTATTCTTGTATATTTTGATTGAACCTTTATTTTGACAGGGACTCATGCTGAGACCAATGTATTTTCTACAGATGAAATAAATAACTTGGATAAATCAATGCACATCAATATACACTATACACATCAATATCCTGTACACATCAAGTACACCATACACATCAATATCCTGTACACATCAAGTACACCATACACGTCAATATCCTGTACACATCAATATACACTATACATATCAATATCCTGTACACATTTATATACACTATACACATCACTATCCTGTACATATCAATGTACACCATTCACATCAATATCCTGTACACATCAATATACCCTATACACAACAATATACACTATACACATCAATATCCTGTACACATCAATATACACTATACATATCAATATCCTGTACACATCAATATACACTATACACATCAATATCCTGTACACATCAAGTACACCATACACATCAATATCCTGTACACATCAATATACACTATACATATCAATATCCTGTACACATCAATGTACACTATACACATCAATATCCTGTACACATCAATGTACACCATTCACATCAATATCCTGTACACATCAATATACCCTATACACAACAATATACACTATACACATCAATATCCTGTGCACATCACTATACACTATACACATCAATAGCCTGTACACATCAATAATACACATAATTATACTGTCCACATCAATAATGCACATCAATAATACACATCAATATACTCTTTACACATCAATATCCTGTACACATCAATAATGCACATCAATATACTGTATACATCAATAATGCACATCAATATACTGTATACATCAATACACTGTATACACCAATACACTGTATACATCAATAATGCACAATATTATACTGTATACATCAATAATGCACATCAATATCCTGTACACATCAATAATGCACATCAGTATACTGTATACATCAATAATGCACATCAATATACTGTATACATCAATAATGCACATAAATACACTGTATACATCAATAATGCACATCATTATACTGTATACATAAATAATGCACATCAATATACTGTATACATCAATAATGCACATCAATATACTGTATACATCAATAATGCACATCAATATACTCTTTACACATCAATATTCTGTACACATCAATATCCTGTATACATCAATAATGCACATCAATATACTGTATACATCAATAATGCACATCAATATACTGTATACATTAATAATACACATCAATAATTGACATCAATAATACACATCATTATACTGTACACATCAATACACTAAAAGCAAGACACAATCATAGAAAACAAACCCATTTGTCAGTAAAGAATACCTCAATCAGCCTTTTGAATTGTCCTCGAGCCTCCGATTCATCCATTTTTAGAGACCCTTGCAGATTATTCCACAAGTAAAGGTGCAGAAAAACTAAAAGCAGATTTACTTAACTCAGTGGAGATCAAAGGGACCTCCAGAGACAGCCCTCCCTGAGACCGGGCCTGGTATCTCTTACGTCTGTCTATAAGTTAACAATCAAGTAAGGCACAGCGAAAGATTATGCAGGAGGGATTCATCAATGAAAAATAATGCAATGCATCGGTCTACGGGATTTCAAAGAGGGCCAGCCTACTTTCTGACACAGAATGCAGCGACCTTATGGAAAATACATGCTACTGATCAGTACATCCTGCTAGATATCTTCAGTTTGTACACATGCTAGCCTATTTACATTGTAGTCATTTAGCAGATGCTTGTATCCAGAGCGACATACTTGAGCAATTAGGGTTAAGTGCCTTGCTCAAGGTCATATCAACAGATGTATTTCCCACCTAGTCTGCTCGGGGATTGGAACCAGTAACCTTCTGGTTACTAGCCCAACCCTCTTAACCACTAGGCTATCTGTCGACCCTATCAACTGCTGGGGACCGCTAGGCTATCTGTCGACCCTATCAGCTGCCAGGGACCGCTAGGCTATCTGTCGACCCTATCAGCTGCCGGGGACCGCTAGGCTATCTGTCGACCCTATCAACTGCCGGGGACCGCTAGGTTATCTGTCAACCCTATCAACTGCCGGGGACCGCTAGGCTATCTGTCGACCCTATCAACTGCCGGGGACCGCTAGGTTATCTGTCAACCCTATCAACTGCCGGGGACCGCTAGGCTATCTGTCGACCCTATCAACTGCCAGGGACCGCTAGGCTAGTGGGCTGGATGGAGAGAATGCTATCAGAGCTAAAAGGGGATGGTGTTTGTCAACCCTAGTGAATAGTGGGAGAAGGGACAGAATAAGGAAATGTATACATCTGGATCAGTTGACCACCCCTCTGGGTGGGCTGGATGGATCCACCCCTCTCAGATCCACCCCTCTGGATCCACCCCTCTGGGTCCACCCCTCTGAATCCAGTGGGATCCACCCCTCTGGGACAGAATCTGGATCCACCCCTCTGGGTATACATCTGGATCCAGTCTGATCCACCCCTCTGGGTCCACCCCTCTGGATCCACCCCTCTGGATCCACCCCTCTGGTCCACCCCTCTGGTCCATCCCCCTCTGGATCCACCCCTCTGGGTCCACCCCTCTGGATCCACCCCTCTGGATCCACCCCTCTGGGTCCACCCCTCTGGATCCACCCCTCTGGATCCACCCCTCTGGATCCACCCCTCTGGATCCACCCCTCTGGATCCACCCCTCTGGGTCCACCCCTCTGGATCCACCCCTCTGGGTCCACCCCTCTGGGTCCACCCCTCTGGATCCACCCCTCTGGGTCCACCCCTCTGGATCCACCCCTCTGGGTCCACCCCTCTGGATCCACCCCTCTGGATCCACCCCTCTGGATCCACCCCTCTGGGTCCACCCCTCTGGATCCACCCCTCTGGGTCCACCCCTCTGGGTCCACCCCTCTGGGTCCAGCCCTCTGGGTCCACCCCTCTGGATCCACCCCTCTGGATCCACCCCTCTGGGTCCACCCCTCTGGGTCCAGCCCTCTGGATCCAGCCCTCTGGGTCCCCCTCTGGATCCACCCCTCTGGGTCCACCCCTCTGGGTCCAGCCCTCTGGATCCACCCCTCTGGGTCCACCCCTCTGGATCCACCCCTCTGGATCCACCCCTCCACCCCTCTGGGTCCACCCCTCTGGATCCACCCCTCTGGGTCCACCCCTCTGGATCCACCCCTCTGGTCCACCCCTCTGGGTCCACCCCTCTGGGTCCAGCCCTCTGGATCCACCCCCCTCACCCCTCTGGGTCCACCCCTCTGGACCACCCCTCTGGGTCCACCCCTCTGGGTCCAGCCCTCTGGTCCAGCCCTCTCCACCCCTCTGGGACCACCCCTCTGGGTCCAGCCCTCTGGGTCCACCCCTCTGGGTCCAGCCCTCTGGATCCACCCCTCTGGGCTCACCCCTCTGGGTCCACCCCTCTGGGACCACCCCTCTGGATCCACCCCTCTGGATCCACCCCTCTGGGTCCACCCCTCTGGGTCCACCCCTCTGGGACCACCCCTCTGGGTCCACCCCTCTGGGTCCACCCCTCTGGATCCACCCCTCTGGGTCCACCCCTCTGGGTCCACCCCTCTGGATCCACCCCTCTGGGTCCACCCCTCTGGGTCCACCCCTCTGGGTCCACCCCTCTGGATCCACCCCTCTGGGTCCACCCCTCTGGGTCCAGCCCTCTGGATCCACCCCTCTGGGCTCACCCCTCTGGGTCCACCCCTCTGGGACCACCCCTCTGGGTCCAGCCCTCTGGGTCCAGCCCTCTGCGTCCACCCCTCTGGGACCACCCCTCTGGGACCACCCCTCTGGGTCCAGCCCTCTGGGTCCACCCCTCTGGATCCACCCCTCTGGGTCCACCCCTCTGGGTCCAGCCCTCTGGATGGGACCACCCCTCTGGGCTCCACCCCTCTGGGCCCACCCCTCTGGGACCACCCCTCTGGGTCCACCCTTCTGGGCCCCCTCTGGGACCAGCCCTCTGGGTCCACCCCTCTGGGCCCACCCCTCTGGGACCACCCCTCTGGGTCCAGCCCTCTGGGCCCACCCCTCTGGACCACCCCTCTGGGTCCACCCTTCTGGGCCCACCCCTCTGGGATCCACCCCTCTGGGTCCACCCTTCTGGGCCCACCCCTCTGGGATCACCCCTCTGGGTCCACCCCTCTGGGACCACCCCTCTGGGTCCAGCCCTCTGGGTCCAGCCCTCTGCGTCCACCCCTCTGGGACCACCCCTCTGGGCCCACCCCTCTGGGTCCAGCTCTCTGGGTCCACCCCTCTGGGCCCAGCCCTCTGGGCTTTGTGATGTGTTATGGGACAGGCTTGTTTTTAGCCCTGAGGGAAGGATTTCCAATCCCGTAGGAGAACGTTCACGTACTCACACATACACAGACTGTTTACAAACTGTACTTCACACACGCACTCCATCTCTTTCCCACATACTCACAAGTACTCACACACATTATTTAGACATTTGCCAGCCAAAGACACAGGCATATACACAGGAAGTTCATTCTAAGCATGCCTCTATAACACATTGGTCTTCAGTGACCCGTAGTAATGTGATCCTCTGTATCATCCTATGACTCCAGTGCCACAGTGGAGCGTTGTTGATCCCAAATAGAGTCAACTACAGGGCAAGCAGTAACAGTATGGGCTGAAACTATTATTAGTCAGTTGGTTACTTTGGAGTTTCTGAGTGTCATCCCATTTTCTCAGACTTTCCTGAAGCACTTTGTTCGTTATCCGCTGCCAGCAGTGAATGAGTGTTGATCTCCCAGGCTGGCAAGAAGCAGCTCGCACGGGGAACTCTGGGACATGGAGTTTTCCGGGCCTGTCCCTTCCCGGGCGGCAGGCGTGGCGTGGAGCGGCAGCATAACTCACCGTGGCGACAGCTTTGATGACGACACTTTGAACAGCACGGTGACTGGCCCTCGCCCTCACCGCCGCATGGCCACCTCCACTGGATAAGACCCTCTCAGCGTAAGAGGATCTGGCCTGTCTCTTACCCCGGGGTAACCCCTAACCCGCATCCTCTCCCACTTCCCTTCCACAGCTCCCATCATTGATGGATGACTTTATTTAAAACAGGATCTCTCTCTCTCTCTCTCTCTCTCTCTCTCTCTCTCTCTCTCTCTCTCTCTCTCTCTCTCTCTCTCTCTCTCTCTCTCTCTCTCTCTCTCTCTCTCTCTCTCTCTCTCTCTCTCTCTCTCTCTCTCTCTCTCTCACTCTCTCTCTCTCACTCTCTCTCTCTCTCTCACTCTCTTTCTCTGCTGTCTTTAGGTGGAGTGGAAGTGCACTCAAAGGAGAGAGGGAAATTGTGCCCATCATCTCCACTCGAGCCCTCCCTAGGGACCCTGCAGAGTGGGCCAAAGATGGATAGGGCTATGATAGGGGGGATAGAAGTGGTGAGGATGTCCATTCCCTCTCAGAAGATGTATTTTATGTGACCGTGATAGATGTCTGAACAATCCTATTTCAATTCCTATTTAATATCCAACAGGCAGCCTTGGACGGAAATAACCCCACTCTTCGAAGTATTCCAACACTCGAATGAATTTCCCTCAGCCAAGGACAGAAAGAGATGGAAAAGAGATGACTATAAAAGGATGTGATGCATGGCGTTTTACAGGTGAAAGGGAATCTAAGGAGGGGGATTTTTGATTGTGTGTGAGAGAGAAGAGAGAGGAAGCCATTAGGCCATGGTAATCACGGAATTAAAGGCCGGCTGTCGGTGAAGCAACCAAATCCCGGCCACCACCAAGCCTGCAGTCTGCAGTGTACCTCCCTCCTCCATCCCTCCGTGCCTTAGCCGTGTCTCAGCTGTGGACTGTTCTGAGGCGCTGCGAAGGACCAGAGAGGGGGCGGCCTGCCTTTACAACCTGTCTCCCTGGGCCCTTTGTCTAATCGGATCAACACATAATCTCTTCAAAGGGGGTGAAATCGGATATTCCCAGGTCTTCTCAATGATCAAATACCCTCCTTTCCCTCTCCTCCTTTCCCCGTGGACCCTACTCTGTGTTCACATGCCCAGAGCAACAACAGAGAAGTGATCTCAAAGTGTGACGTGAAGCCGGGTGTCGGAAAGGGGGGATGTTGGAGTCAGCGTGGTTGGCGTTAAGCGGTCTAAGTGGTGGAGGTGGGGAAACACACAGGTTTTTAGTTCTCCCGGATGTCTTTCAATGCCCCTTGTCTGTCTGAACGGTGCTATTTGGTGTGACTTGTCTAACCAGCTCGTTCCCGCTTCGTAGTGACTCATCGCTCCTCGCCATTCCTGGTGTTGAGGGAGGCTACGCTTGATCAAACCCCAGACAACGCGCGTGCTTGTGTTGTACATAGACCATCAATCATGGATACATATTCTGTCTAAACAAAAGCCCGGACATAATACAGCCTCAAGTACTGTATAGCAAACAGAGCTCAAAGAATTGGTTACATGATAAACAAGGAATACACAGTAGTTCCTTGGGAAACATTGGTTCCTCGGTTGGACACTAACTGAGGAGGGAAAGACAGAGAGAGGGATGGGAGAAGAGAGAGAAAAACAGCAATAGAAGGAAGCCGATTGAAGGTTTCTGCCAGGGAGAATCATGTCATATACAGAGAGCCATAGTGAGACAGAGAGCCATAGTGACACAGAGAGCCATAGTGAGACAGAGAGCCATAGTGAGACAGAGAGCCATAGTGAGACAGAGAGCCATAGTGAGACAGAGAGCCATAGTGAGACAGAGAGCCATAGTGAGACAGAGAGCTATAGTGAGACAGAGAGCCATAGTGAGACAGAGAGCCATAGTGAGACAGAGAGCCATAGTGAGACAGAGAGCCATAGTGAGACAGAGAGCCATAGTGAGACAGAGAGCCATAGTGAGACAGAGAGCTATAGTGAGACAGAGAGCCATAGTGAGACAGAGAGCTATAGTGAGACAGAGAGCCATAGTGAGACAGAGAGCCATAGTGAGACAGAGAGCCATAGTGAGACAGAGAGCCATAGTGAGACAGAGAGCCATAGTGAGACAGAGAGCCATAGTGAGACAGAGAGCTATAGTGAGACAGAGAGCCATAGTGAGACAGAGAGCCATAGTGAGACAGAGAGCCATAGTGAGACAGAGAGCCATAGTGAGACAGAGAGCCATAGTGAGACAGAGAGCCATAGTGAGACAGTGAGCCATAGTGAGACAGAGAGCCATAGTGAGACAGAGAGCCATAGTAAGACAGAGAGCCATAGTGAGACAGAGAGCCATAGTGATACAGAGAGCCATAGTGATGCAGAGAGCCATAGTGAGACAGAGAGCCATAGTGAGACAGAGAGCCATAGTGAGACAGTGAGCCATAGTGAGACAGAGAGCCATAGTGAGACAGAGAGCCATAGTAAGACAGAGAGCCATAGTGAGACAGAGAGCCATAGTGATACAGAGAGCCATAGTGATGCAGAGAGCCATAGTGAGACAGAGAGCCATAGTGAGACAGAGAGCCATAGTGAGACAGAGAGCCATAGTGAGACAGAGAGCCATAGTGAGACAGAGAGCCATAGTGAGACAGAGAGCCATAGTGAGACAGAGAGCCATAGTGAGACAGAGAGCCATAGTGAGACAGAGAGCCATAGTAAGACAGAGAGCCATAGTGAGACAGAGAGCCATAGTGAGACAGAGAGCCATAGTGAGACAGTGAGCCATAGTGAGACAGAGAGCCATAGTGAGACAGAGAGCCATAGTGAGACAGAGAGCCATAGTGAGACAGAGAGCCATAGTGAGACAGAGAGCCATAGTGAGACAGAGAGCCATAGTGAGACAGTGAGACAGAGAGCCATAGTGAGACAGAGAGCCATAGTGAGACAGAGAGCCATAGTGAGACAGTGAGACAGAGAGCCATAGTGAGACAGAGAGCCATAGTGAGACAGAGAGCCATAGTGAGACAGAGAGCCATAGTGAGACAGTGAGACAGAGAGCCATAGTGAGACAGAGAGCTATAGTAAGACAGAGAGCCATAGTGAGACAGAGAGCCATAGTGAGACAGAGAGCTATAGTGAGACAGAGAGCCATAGTGAGACAGAGAGCCATAGTGAGACAGAGAGCCATAGTGAGACAGAGAGCCATAGTGAGACAGAGAGCTATAGTGAGACAGAGAGCCATAGTGAGACAGAGAGCTATAGTGAGACAGAGAGCCATAGTGAGACAGAGAGCCATAGTGAGACAGAGAGCTATAGTGAGACAGAGAGCCATAGTGAGACAGAGAGCCATAGTGAGACAGAGAGCCATAGTGAGACAGAGAGCCATAGTGAGACAGAGAGCCATAGTGAGACAGAGAGCCATAGTGAGACAGAGAGCCATAGTGAGACAGAGAGCCATAGTGAGACAGAGAGCCATAGTGAGACAGAGAGCCATAGTGAGACAGTGAGCCATAGTGAGACAGAGAGCCATAGTGAGACAGAGAGCCATAGTAAGACAGAGAGCCATAGTGAGACAGAGAGCCATAGTGAGACAGAGAGCCATAGTAAGACAGAGAGCCATAGTGAGACAGAGAGCCATAGTGAGACAGAGAGCCATAGTGAGACAGAGCCAGTGAGCCATAGTGAGACAGAGAGCCATAGTAAGACAGAGAGCCATAGTGAGACAGAGAGCCATAGTGAGACAGAGAGCCATAGTGAGACAGAGAGCCATAGTGAGACAGAGAGCCATAGTGAGACAGAGAGCTATAGTGAGACAGAGAGCCATAGTGAGACAGAGAGCCATAGTGAGACAGAGAGCCATAGTGAGACAGAGAGCCATAGTGAGACAGAGAGCCATAGTGAGACAGAGAGCCATAGTGAGACAGAGAGCCATAGTGAGACAGAGAGCTATAGTGAGACAGAGAGCCATAGTGAGACAGAGAGCCATAGTGAGACAGAGAGCCATAGTGAGACAGAGAGCCATAGTGAGACAGAGAGCCATAGTGAGACAAAGTCTGCAAAGTAGTTGGTGAACCAGGCAAGGCAGTCATAAGAAAAACCGAGGCTACTGAGTCTGCCAATAAGAATATGGTGATTGACAGAGTCGAAAGCCTTGGCAAGGTCGATGAAGACGGCTGCACAGTACTGTCTTTTATCGATGGCGGTTATGATATCGTTTAGTACCTTGAGCGTGGCTGAGGTGCACCAGTGACCGGCTCGGAAACCAGATTGCACAGCGGAGAAGGTACGGTGGGATTCGAGATGGTCAGTGACCTATTTGTTGACTTGGCTTTCGAAGACCTTAGATAGGCAGGGCAGGATGGATATAGGTCTGGAATAGTTTGGGTCCAGGGTGTCTCCCCCTTTGAAGAGGGGGATGACTGCGGCAGCTTTCCAATCCTTGGGGATCTCAGACGATATGAAAGAGAGGTTGAACAGGCTGGTAATAAGGGTTGCGACAATGGCGGCGGATAGTTTCAGAAATAGAGGGTCCAGATTGTCAAGCCCTGCTGATTTGTACGGGTCCAGGTTTTGCAGCTCTTTCAGAACATCTGCTATCTGGATTTGGATGAAGGAGAACCAGGTCAATTAGAAAGGCCTGCTCACAGAAGTGTTTTAGGGAGCGTTTGACAGTGATGAGGGGTGGTCGTTTGACTGCGGCTCCGTAGCGGATACAGGCAATCAGGCAGTGATCGCTGAGATCCTGGTTGAAGACAGCGGAGGTGTATTTGGAGGGCCAGTTGGTCAGGATGAGGGTGCCCTTGTTTACAGATTTACGGTTGTACCTGGTGGGTTCCTTGATGATTTGTGTGAGATTGAGGGCATCTAGCTTAGATTGTAGGACTGCCGGGGTGTTAAGCATATCCCAGTTTAGGTCACCTAACAGAACAAACTCTGAAGCTAGATGGGGGGCGATCAATTCACAAATGGTGTCCAGGGCACAGCTGGGAGCTGAGGGGGTCAGTAGCAGGCGGCAACAGTGAGAGACTTATTTCTGGAGAGAGTCATTTTCAAAATTAGTAGTTCAAACTGTTTGGGTATGGACCTGGAAAGTATGACATTACTTTGCAGGCTATCTCTGCAGTAGACTGCAACTCCTCCCCCTTTGGCAGTTCTATCTTGACGGAAAATGTTATAGTTGGGTATGGAAATCTCATTTTTGGTGGCAGCCAGGACATCAGGGTTAGCAGAGTGTGCTAAAGCAGTGAGTAAAACAAACTTAGGGAGGAGGCTTCTGATGTTGAAATGCATGAAACCAAGGCTTTTCGATCACAGAAGTCAACAAATGAGGGTGCCTGGGGACATGGAGGGCCTGGGTTTACCTCCACATCACCCGCGGAACAGAGGAGGAGTAGTATGAGGGTGCGGCTAAAGGCTATCAAAACTGGTCGCCTAGAGCGTTGGGGACAGAGAATAAAAGGAGCAGATTTCTGGGCATGGTAGAATATATTCAGGGCATAATGCGCATACAGGGATATGGTGGGGTGCGGGTACGTACCCCAGAATGTAACACAGCATGACTTAGTCTAAGCAAAAATATTACAGTTTTTCTCAATTGCTAAAACACTAAAACCCATTGGCTGAACAAAGTTCTCAGTTGCCTGGACTCATTTAGCTAATTATGCAGTCTGTTGTCAATAGTGCTTGAAGATGAGGTAACAGTACTGAGCAAACAGGTTGCAGGTTCATATTGAAGGTGGGAAGGAAAGTTTTGTGTTTAATGCTTTCAGGAAATGGAGCAAGGTTTCAGAACATTTTATGGGTTTTCCAATTAACAGTACTGACTGATCAAAAACTGTAACAGAGACAGAGAGAGGACGTTTGTGAGATGAGGGTACAGTACTGAGGGGTACAAGGAGGAGGAAGAACAAAAAACAACATTGCAAAGAGCAAAGCAGAGCAGTAATTTCTGATCAATTTTGAGCTACTATCATAGAGTTCATGAAAGAGAAGACGGAAAAATATGTATATTTTTTGAATTAAAAATGAGAGAATTGTATGTTTTGAACAATGTGTTTTCTAGGTGTATTGTTA
>NC_068452.1:20180303-20187803 GCF_023373465.1 Oncorhynchus keta
GTCTCCGTCGTTCCCCTGCTCTCTCGTTCCCTGTTTCCCGTCTCCGTCGTTCCCCTGCTCTCTCGTTCTCTGTTTCCCGTCTCCCTCGTTCCCCTGCTCTCTCGTTCCCTGTTTCCCGTCTCCGTCGTTCCCCTGCTCTCTCGCTCTCTGTTTCCCGTCTCCCTCGTTCCCCTGCTCTCTCGTTCCCTGTTTCCCGTCTCCGTCGTTCCCCTGCTCTCTCGCTCTCTGTTTCCCGTCTCCCTCGTTCCCCTGCTCTCTCGTTCCCTGTTGCCCTGTTTCCCGTCTCCGTCGTTCCCCTGCTCTCTCGTGCCCTGTTTCCCGTCTCCGTCGTTCCCCTGCTCTCTCTGTTTCCCTCTCCTGTTTCCCGTCTCCGTCTCGTTCCCCTGCTCTCTCGTTCCCTGTTTCCCGTCTCCCTCGTTCCCCTGCTCCTTCGCTCTCTGTTTCCCTCTCTGTTCGTTCCCCTGCTCTCTGGTTCCCGTCTCCCTCGTTCCCCTGCTCTCTGGTTCCCTGTTTCCCGTCTCCGTCGTTCCCCTGCTCTCTCGCTCTCTGTTTCCCGTCTCCCTCGTTCCCCTGCTCTCTCATTTCCTGTTTCCCATCTCCGTCGTTCCCCTGCTCTCTCGCTCTCTGTTTCCCGTCTCCGTCGTTCCCCTGCTCTCTCGCTCTCTGTTTCCCGTCTCCCTCGTTCCCCTGCTCTCTCGTTCCCTGTTTCCCGTCTCTGTCGTTCCCCTGCTCTCTCGTTCCCTGTTTCCCGTCTCCGTCGTTCTCCCTGGTCTCTCGCTCTCTGTTCCCGTCTCCGTCGTTCTCCCTGGTCTCTCGCTCTCTGTTTCCCGTCTCCGTCGTTCCCCTGCTCTCTCGCTCTCTGTTTCCCGTCTCCGTCGTTCCCCTGCTCTCTCGCTCTCTGTTTCCCGTCTCCGTCGTTCCCCTGCTCTCTCGTTCCCTGTTTCCCGTCTCCGTCGTTCCCCTGCTCTCTCGCTCTCTGTTTCCCGTCTCCCTCGTTCCCCTGCTCTCTCGTGCCCTGTTTCCCGTCTCCGTCGTTCCCCTGCTCTCTCGCTCTCTGTTTCCCGTCTCCCTCGTTCCCCTGCTCTCTCGTTCCCTGTTTCCCGTCTCCCTCGTTCCCCTGCTCCTTCGCTCTCTGTTTCCCGTCTCTGTCGTTCCCCCTGCTCTCTGGTTCCCGTCTCCCTCGTTCCCCCGCTCTCTGGTTCCCTGTTTCCCGTCTCCGTCGTTCCCCTGCTCTCTCGCTCTCTGTTTCCCGTCTCCCTCGTTCCCCTGCTCTCTCATTTCCTGTTTCCCGTCTCCGTCGTTCCCCTGCTCTCTCGCTCTCTGTTTCCCGTCTCCATCGTTCCCCTGCTCTCTCGCTCTCTGTTTCCCGTCTCCCTCGTTCCCCTGCTCTCTCGTTCCGTTTCCCGTCTCCCTCGTTCCCCTGCTCTCTCGTTCCCTGTTTCCTGTCTCCGTCGTTCCCCTGCTCTCTTGTTCCCTGTTTCCCGTCTCCCTCGTTCCCCTGCTCTCTCGTTCTCTGTTTCCCGTCTCCGTCGTTCCCCTGCTCTCTCGCTCTCTGTTTCCCGTCTCCCTCGTTCCCCTGCTCTCTCGTTCCCTGTTTCCCGTCTCTGTCATTCCCCTGCTCTCTCGTTCCCTGTTTCCCGTCTCCGTCGTTCTCCCTGGTCTCTCGCTCTCTGTTTCCCGTCTCCGTCGTTCCCCTGCTCTCTCGCTCCCTGTTTCCCGTCTCCGTCGTTCCCCTGCTTCCCCTCTCTCGCTCTCTGTTTCCCGTCTCCGTCGTTCCCCTGCTCTCTCGCTCTCTGTTTCCCGTCTCCGTCGTTCCCCTGCTCTCTCTCTCTGTTTTCTCCCTGTTCCCCTTCTCTCGTCTGTTTCCTGTCTCGTCGTTCCCCTGCTCTCTCGCTCTCTGTTTCCCGTCTCCCTCGTTCCCCTGCTCTCTGTTTCTGTTTCCCGTCTCCGTCGTTCCCCTGCTCTCTCGCTCTCTGTTTCCCGTCTCCCTCGTTCCCCTCTCTCTCGTTCCCTGTTTCCCGTCTCCGTCGTTCCCCTGCTCTCTCGCTCCCTGTTTCCCGTCTCCGTCGTTCCCCTGCTCTCTCGTTCCCTGTTTCCCGTCTCCGTCGTTCCCCTGCTCTCTCGTCTTCTCCCCTGTTTCCCGTCTCCGTCGTTCCCCTGCTCTCTCGCTCTCTGTTTCCCGTCTCCGTCGTTCCCCTGCTCTCTCGTTCTCTGTTTCCCGTCTCCGTCGTTCCCCTGCTCTCTCTCTGTTTCCCTCTGTTTCCCCTGCTCTCCGTCTCTGTTTCCCGTCTCCGTCGTTCCCCTGCTCTCTCGCTCTCTGTTTCCCGTCTCCCTCGTTCCCCTGCTCTCTCTTTCCCTGTTTCCCGTCTCCGTCGTTCTTCTGCTCTCTCACTCTCTGTTTCCCGTCTCCCTCGTTCCCCTGCTCTCTCGTGCCCTGTTTCCTGTCTCCCTCGTTCCCCTGCTCTCTCGTTGCCTGTTTCCCGTCTCCGTCGTTCCCCTGCTTTCTCGTTCTCTGTTTCCCGTCTCCGTCGTTCCCTCTGTTCCGTCTCTCGTTCCCCCTGTTTCTCCTGTTTCTCCCTCGTTCCCCTGCTCTCTCGGTTCCCTGTTTCCCGTCTCCGTCGTTCCCCTGCTCTCTCGCTCTCTGTTTCCCGTCTCCGTCGTTCCCCTGCTCTCTCTGTTCCCTGTTTCCCGTCTCCGTCCCCCTGCTCTCTCGCTCCTGTTTCCCGTCTCCCTCGTTCCCCTGCTCTCTCGCTCTCTGTTTCCCGTCTCCCTCGTTCCCCTGCTCTCTCGTTCCCTGTTTCCCGTCTCCCTCGTTCCCCTGCTCTCTCTGTTCCCTGTTTCCCTGTCTCCGTCGTTCCCCTGCTCTCTCCTGTTTCCCGTCTCTGTTTCCCGTCTCCCTCCGTTCCCCTGCTCTCTCTCTGTTGCCCTGTTTCCTGTCTCCGCTCTCGTTCCCCTGTTCCCCCTGCTCTCGTTCCTGTTTCCCGTCTCCCTCGTTCCCCTGTTTGCTCTCTCTCTCGTTCCCCTGTTCCCTGTTTCCCGTCTCCTCGTTCCCCTGCTCTCTCGTTCTCTGTTTCCGTCTCCATCGTTCCCCTGCTCTCTCGCTCCCTGTTTCCCGTCTCCGTCGTTCTCCCTGGTCTCTCGCTCTCTGTTTCCCGTCTCCGTCGTTCCCCTGCTCTCTCGTTCCCTGTTTCCCGTCTCCGTCGTTCCCCTGCTCTCTCGCTCTCTGTTTCCCGTCTCCGTCGTTCCCCTGCTCTCTCGCTCTCTGTTTCCCGTCTCCCTCGTTCCCCTGCTCTCTCGTTCCCTGTTTCCCGTCTCCCTCGTTCCCCTGCTCTCTCGTTCCCTGTTTCCCGTCTCCGTCGTTCCCCTGCTCTCTCGTTCCCTGTTTCCCGTCTCCCTCGTTCCCCTGCTCTCTCGTTCTCTGTTTCCCGTCTCCCTCGTTCCCCTGCTCTCTCGCTCTCTGTTTCCCGTCTCCGTCATTCCCCTGCTCTCTCGCTCTCTGTTTCCCGTCTCCGTCATTCCCCTGCTCTCTCGCTCTCTGTTTCCCGTCTCCGTCATTCCCCTGCTCTCTCGCTCCCTCCGTCTCTTACCTCCTTTCAGGGCAGCACAAAGAAGCCATTTGCATCGCTGCAGGTTGCTATGATACTCAGTCAGCACAACTTGAAATGTTTTGCTGCACATTGAAGGTGGTATTAAAGGGGAAAACAGCTGTGGGTGTTGGAGAGAAAGAGAGAAAGAGAGGAATAGAGATTGGTATGTGTGAGCACATTTGTATATTTGAGTGTTTGTGTGTATGGGCCGTGGCTGGTTTGATAATACTGTTTCTATGGACCCTGCACAGTATGCACCAGTCACTGTATTTGAGAAAGTGTGTGTGTGTGTGTCTCTGTGTGTGTGTGTGTGTGTGTGTGTGTGTGTGTGTCTGTGTGTGTGTGTGTGTGTGTGTGTGCGTGTGTGTGTGTGTGTGTCTGTGTCTGTGTCTGTGTCTGTGTCTGTGTCTGTGTCTGTGTGTGTGTCTGTGTCTGTGTGCGTGTGCGTGTCTGTGTCTGTGTGTGTGTGTCGTGTCTGTGTGTGTCTGTGTCTGTGTGTCTGTGTCTGTGTGTGTGTGTCTGTGTGTGTGTGTGTGTGTCTGTGTGTGTGTGTGTGTGGTCTAATCACTGTTAGTTGCTGTAGACTCCATGCCCTCTGCTCTTTAGACGTCTCCTGGGCAAAGGCTGCTCTTTCCCCGTCTCTTTGCTGGAAGCCATTTCAATGGCCTCTTTCTCAGCTGCTTCTGCACTCAGCCTCAACCCTTGACCCATGATTCATGTCTCCACAAGCAACCAGACATGTCCCGGTTCAAAGATGCGTAATCGTCCCGGTGGTGGTACAACATAGTTCTTCAACACGCAAATTCAATTCTATACAATTCTGTGTTGATACTTTTACCCAAAACAGGCATTATACTTGACGAAGTAGTTTTCTCTCAAAAACTGATAAGACAATTGGACAGTGTCGCCGCTATTCACTGCAACAACAATCAAGGCTTGTATCAGAATGTATTTTTCCAGCGCAGGCTGACTTGTTATCAAAGCTCCTAAAAACATGAACAACATAACGACTGACCATCGCCCCCTCCCCTTTTCTGCACCATGCACCCCCCTTCTCTGCACCATCGCACCCCCCTTCTCTGCCTTCACCCCCCTTCTCTGCACCATCGCGCCCCCCCCATCCCCACCGTATCTCTCGCACCTGTCAAACTGGCTTCTGGCAAGAGGAGTTTTGTGAATGGCGAAAACGGCATCTCTCCGCCTCCTGCTGCTGATGTGGACAACGGTGATCGTGATTGGCTTTTATTTGTGTCTGCTCGGGGTGCTTTACACACAGTTCATTTCCTCCTTCCTCGTTTTTCTCCCTCCCTACCCTTCTCTCTCTCAGAGGTCTTTTCTGACTGTGAAAGTGTTGAGGAGGCTTCTCTGTTGCTCTGAGGTTCTGTGACCTGGGCTGCCGTGCCCTTGGCCAGTCAGTCATGTTGATCTGTAGGGTTGACTGATTGATCCCCGGAGGCCTAGACCTGCTCACTTTATGAAGGCCGTACTTATTTTAAAAGTCAAACAAGCACCTTTGTTTAAGCTTTACACTTTATACTCTCTCTCTCTCTCTCTCTCTCTCTCTCTCTCTCTCTCTCTCTCTCTCTCTCTCTCTCCTCTCTCTCTCTCTCTCTCTCTCTCTCTCTCTCTCTCTCTCTCTCTCTCTCTCTCTCTCTCTCTCTCTCTCTCTCTCTCTCTCTCTCTCTCTCTCATCGCTCTGTTCTTTGCCTAGCTTCAGCCCAGTGTTAAATATTTTTGTTGCCATCTCCTGCTCTCTCCTCTCCCCTCAACCACTCCCTCCCTCTCTCCTCTCCCCTCACACACTCCCTCCCTCTCTCCTCTCCCCTCACACACTCCCTCCCTCTCTCATCTCCCCTCACACACTCCCTCCCTCTCCCCTCTCCCCTCACACACTCCCTCCCTCTCTCCTCTCCCCTCACACACTCCCTCCCTCTCTCATCTCCCCTCACACACTCCCTCCCTCTCTCCTCTCTCCTCTCCCTCACACACTCCCTCCCTCTCTCCTCTCCCCTCACACACTCCCTCCCTCTCTCCTCTCCCCTCACACACTCCCTCCCTCTCTCCTCTCCCCTCACACTCCCTCCCTCTCTCCTCTCCCCTCACACACTCCCTCCCTCTCCTCTCCCCTCACACACTCCTTCCCTCTCTCCTCTCCCCTCACACACTCCCTCCCTCTCTCATCTCCCCTCACACACTCCTCCCTCCCTTCCCTCACACACTCCTTCCCTCTCTCCTCTCCTCTCCTCTCCCCTCCCCACACACTCCCTCCCTCTCTCCTCCCCCTCACACACTCCTCCCTCTCTCCTCTCCCCTCACACACTCCTTCCCTCTCTCATCTCCCCTCACACACTCCCTCCCTCTCTCCTCTTCCCCTCACACTCCCTCCCTCTCTCATCTCCCTCACACACTCCCCTCCCTCTCTCCTCTCCCTCACACTCCTTCCCTCTCTCCTCTCCCCTCACACACTCCCTCCCTCTCTCATCTCCCCTCACACACTCCCTCCCCTCTCATCTCCCCTCACACACTCCTTCCCTCTCTCCTCTCCCCTCACCTCCCTCCCTCTCTACTCTCCCCTCACACCTCCCTCCCTCTCTCCTTTCCCCTCACACACTCCCTCCCTCTCTAATCTCCCTCACACTCCCTCCCTCTCTCCTCTCCCCTCACACACTCCCTCCCTCTCTCCTCTCCCCTCACACTCCCCCCTCTCCTCTCCCCTCACACACTCCTCTGTCTCTCCTCTCCCCTCACACACTCCTTCCCTCTCTCCTCTCCCTTACACACTCCCTCCCTCTCTACCCTTCCATCTCTCCTCTCCCATCACACATGTCATTCCTCTCTCCTCTCCCCTCACACACTCCCCTCCCTCCCTCTCTCCTCTCCCCTCACACACTCCCTTACCTCTCTCCTTTCCCCTGACACACTCCTTCCCTCTCATTTCCCCTGACACCTCCTTCCCTCTCTCCTCTCCTCTCCTCTCCCTCTCCCTCCCTCTCTCTCTCTCTCCCCTCACACACTCCTTCTCTCTCTCTCTCTCCTCTCCCTCACCCCTCCCTCCCTCTCTCCTCTCTCCCTCCCATCACACACTCCTTCCCTCTCTCCTCTCCCCTCACCCACTCCCTCCCTCTCTCCTTTCCCCTGACACACTCCTTCCCTCTCTCCTCTCCTCTCCCTCACCCCTCCCTCCCTCTCTCCTCTCCCCTCACACCTCCTTCCCTCTCTCCTCTCCTCTCCTCTCCTCTCCCCTCACCCACTCCCTCCCTCTCTCCTCTCCCCTCACACACTCCTTCTCTCTCTCCTCTCCCCTCACCCACTCCCTCCCTCTCTCCTCTCCCCTTGACACACTCCTTCCCTCTCTCCTCTCCCTCTCCCCTCACCCACTCCCTCCCTCTCTCCTCTCCCCTCACTCCCTCCCTCTCTCCTCTCCCCTCACCCACTCCCTCCCTCTCTTCTCTCCCCTCACACACTCCCTCCCTCTCTCATCTCCCCTCACACACTCACTCCCTCCCTCTCTCATCTCCCCTCACACACTCCCTCCCTCTCTCCTCTCCCCTCACACACTCCCTCCCTCTCTCCTCTCCCCTCACACACTCCCTCCATCTCTCCTCTCCCCTCACACACTCCTTCCCTCTCTCCTCTCCCCTCACACTCCCTCCCTCTCTCATCTCCCCTCACACTCCCTCCCTCTCTCCTCTCCCCTCACACACTCCCTCCCCCTCTCCTCTCCCCTCACACACTCCTTCTCTCTCTCCTCTCCCCTCACACACTCCCTCACTCTCTCCTCTCCCCTCACACACTCCTTCCCTCTCTCCTCTCCCCTCACCCCTCCCTCCCTCTCTCCTCTCCCCTGACACACTCCTTCCCTCTCTCCTCTCCTCTCCTCTCCCTCACCCACTCCCTCCCTCTCTCCTCTCCC
>NC_068452.1:20192803-20227803 GCF_023373465.1 Oncorhynchus keta
GAGAGGAGAGAGGGGACATGGAGAGAGTTAATGGGAGAGAGGAGAGAGGGGGAATGGAGAGAGGGAATGGGCCACTCTGCCTCCAAAATGGTATAAGGTACAGAAAAGAAAGAGAGAGTAAAGAGTGAGATGTGTGTGTGTGTGTGTGTGTGTGTGTGTGTGTGTGTGTGTGTGTGTGTGTGTGTGTGTGTGTGTGTGTGTGTGTGTGTGTGTGTGTGTGTGTGTGTGTGTGTGTGTGTGTGTGTGTGTGTGTGTGTGGGAGAGAGCGAAATCTCAAGAGCGGCAGAGAAAGTGAGAGCGAGAAAGCGCTTTGCCCTTTGTACCGGCGTCCATTGTGACTTGGGATGGGGATGTAGCATGAGCAAAGGGACCTAGCTCATCCGACAACTACAGTTCATGCGCGCGCGCGTGTGTGTGTGTGCTTATCACAATGCCCCTCCCTACCCCCTACCGCCTCTTAAACTGGGGGAGGGGTCACAGATTAAGAACACTCTCCCATTTGCACACAGCTGTTTATATCCACAGGTGTGTGCATCAGCAGAGAGTGTGTGTGTTGTGTTACTCCCCACTGGACTGGTTAAGTGTACAGTATGTTAATGCCCATTTGTTAAACAGCTTCGTCCTCCAGGTTGCACAGGGGCTGCCAAGGGTTCCCATTCTATTAGAATCATGTGGGTTGAGTGAGGTAAAGGGCCCTACAGAAAGTGTCTAGTGTACTGCCTGGGACTAACTGTGTGTCCGTGTGTCCGCAGGTTCCTCGTATTATGACAACGTGCGGCCGTTGGCCTATCCTGACTCAGACGCCGTGCTCGTCTGCTTTGACATCAGTCGCCCAGAGACCCTGGACAGTGTCCTGAAGAAGGTCGGTGTCTTCCTCTTCCTCACCCTCCAACTGCCCCTCTTCCTCCTCCCCGGTCGGTCACGACCAGGGTATATAACCAACATGCCCAGCCTTCAGAGAACATGGTTTATTACTGTTGTTTTGCGATTGCGTTCACACCTGTTGCGGAATTTGCCTCACTGCGTCAAAGCGCCACACACAAGCCAAATGAGACACAGCCCTTGGAGATAAACATCTCACTTCTAACGTCAAAATGAAACTCTGCCATCAAAATCTAACAATCCTTTTCCAAAACCATTTGAATGACTCTTTCAAAGCAGCAACACACTGACATACTTTTATACAAAACACTGCTGTCTTTAGTACTTTGCGTACCTTTTTAATGTGTCTCATACAGGCTTCTGTGAAGGATTGTTCCAGTACAGTACATCTACTCACATTTCAATCAACACAAACATAGAAAGACATCAGAAAGAAATATATATATATATATATACAGCTGATTCTTTTGCCTTCGCAGGTTTTTACAACAACAACAAAAAAAACACTAAGAAAAGTAGAATTACAGTACAATAATCAATACAAGATGTTACTGTAAACTCACAGAAACGAAAATAATTACAGTAAAATTACAGTGCAAATGGTAAACTAAAAGTATTGTACGGGATGGGGTGGATGGTTTATGGATCCCGCCTTCTGTTAGGGACTGACCCCACCTCAATGTCTCCGCATGCCTCTTCCATTGCTTGCAGAAGAGGCAGGCGGTCATGTGGTTGGCGCTCCTACACTTTCCAACGCCAAGCCGAAAGTAATTCCTCAATCGGATTGAGAAATGGGGAGTAACGGGGGCAAGTGTACAACTGTGAAGTTATTGTGGTTGGTGAGCCAGTCCCTGACCAGAGCAGCCCAGTGTAAACTAACATTATCCCAGATGACAACAAACCCAGGCTGCTCAGGTCCGTCCTGTACAACTGTGAAGTTATTGTGGTTGGTGAGCCAGTCCCTGACCAGAGCAGCCCAGTGTAAACTAACATTATCCCAGATGACAACAAACCCAGGCTGCTCAGGTCCGTCCTGTACAACTGTGAAGTTATTGTGGTTGGTGAGCCAGTCCCTGACCAGAGCAGCCCGGTGTAAACTAACATTATCCCAGATGACAACAAACCCAGGCTGCTCAGGTCCGTCCTGTACAACTCCATTATGTAGTGCATCCAGAAATATGATTATGTGTTGCAGTATTGTAGAGACCGAGGTTGGCATGGTGATGCATCCAGAAATATGATTATGTGTTGCAGTATTGTAGAGACCGAGGTTGGCATGGTGATGCATCCAGAAATATGATTATGTGTTGCAGTATTGTAGAGACCGAGGGTGGCATGGTGATGCATCCAGAAATATGATTATGTGTTGCAGTATTGTAGAGACCGAGGGTGGCATGGTGATGCATCCAGAAATATGATTATGTGTTGCAGTATTGTAGAGACCGAGGGTGGCATGGTGATGCATCCAGAAATATGATTATGTGTTGCAGTATTGTAGAGACTGAAGGTGGCATGGTGATGCATCCAGAAATATGATTATGTGTTGCAGTATTGTAGAGACTGAAGGTGGCATGGTGATGCATCCAGAAATATGATTATGTGTTGCAGTATTGTAGAGACTGAAGGTGGCATGGTGATGCATCCAGAAATATGATTATGTGTTGCAGTATTGTAGAGACCGAGGTTGGCATGGTGATGCATCCAGAAATATGATTATGTGTTGCAGTATTGTAGAGACCGAGGGTGGCATGGTGATGCATCCAGAAATATGATTATGTGTTGCAGTATTGTAGAGACCGAGGGTGGCATGGTGATGCATCCAGAAATATGATTATGTGTTGCAGTATTGTAGAGACCGAGGGTGGCATGGTGATGCATCCAGAAATATGATTATGTGTTGCAGTATTGTAGGGACCGAGGGTGGCATGGTGATGCATCCAGAAATATAATTATGTGTTACAGTATTGTAGGGACTGAAGGTGGCATGGTGATGCATCCAGAAATATGATTATGTGTTGCAGTATTGTAGAGACCGAGGATGGCATGGTGATGCATCCAGAAATATGATTATGTGTTGCAGTATTGTAGAGACTGAGGGTGGCATGGTGATGCATCCAGAAATATGATTATGTGTTGCAGTATTGTAGAGACCGAGGGTGGCATGGTGATGCATCCAGAAATATGATTATGTGTTGCAGTATTGTAGAGACCGAGGGTGGCATGGTGATGCATCCAGAAATATGATTATGTGTTGCAGTATTGTAGAGACCGAGGGTGGCATGGTGATGCATCCAGAAATATGATTATGTGTTGCAGTATTGTAGAGACCGAGGGTGGCATGGTGATGCATCCAGAAATATGATTATGTGTTGCAGTATTGTAGAGACCGAGGTTGGCATGGTGATGCATCCAGAAATATGATTATGTGTTGCAGTATTGTAGAGACCGAGGTTGGCATGGTGATGCCTCCAGAAATATGATTATGTGTTGCAGTATTGTAGGGACTGAAGGTGGCATGGTGATGCATCCAGAAATATGATTATGTGTTGCAGTATTGTAGAGACCGAGGGTGGCATGGTGATGCATCCAGAAATATGATTATGTGTTGCAGTATTGTAGAGACCGAGGGTGGCATGGTGATGCATCCAGAAATATGATTATGTGTTGCAGTATTGTAGAGACCGAGGGTGGCATGGTGATGCATCCAGAAATATGATTATGTGTTGCAGTATTGTAGGGACCGAGGGTGGCATGGTGATGCCTCCAGAAATATGATTATGTGTTGCAGTATTGTAGAGACCGAGGTGGCATGGTGATGCATCCAGAAATATATTTATGTGTTGCAGTATTGTAGGGACCGAGGGTGGCATGGTGATGCATCCAGAAATATGATTATGTGTTGCAGTATTGTAGAGGCCGAGGTGGCATGGTGATGCATCCAGAAATATGATTATGTGTTGCAGTATTGTAGAGACCGAGGGTGGCATGGTGATGCATCCAGAAATATGATTATGTGTTGCAGTATTGTAGAGACCGAGGGTGGCATGGTGATGCATCCAGAAATATGATTATGTGTTGCAGTATTGAGGGACCGAGGGTGGCATGGTGATGCCTCCAGAAATATGATTATGTGTTGCAGTATTGTAGAGACCGAGGTTGGCATGGTGATGCCTCCAGAAATATGATTATGTGTTGCAGTATTGTAGAGACCGAGGTTGGCATGGTGATGCCTCCAGAAATATGATTATGTGTTGCAGTATTGTAGGGACCGAGGGTGGCATGGTGATGCATCCAGAAATATGATTATGTGTTGCAGTATTGTAGGGACCGAGGTGGCATGGTGATGCATCCAGAAATATGATTATGTGTTGCAGTATTGTAGAGACTGAAGGTGGCATGGTGATGCATCCAGAAATATGATTATGTGTTGCAGTATTGTAGAGACTGAAGGTGGCATGGTGATGCATCCAGAAATATGAATATGTGTTGCAGTATTGTAGGGACTGAAGGTGGCATGGTGATGCATCCAGAAATATGATTATGTGTTGCAGTATTGTAGAGGCCGAGGGTGGCATGGTGATGGAGAACTCCTTGCAGACTCATGGCGGTGATATTTCCCCCCGCGCTGCCCAGGGACATTCACAAAGGCTCTTTGTCCTGTAACATTTCATTACTGTGAATATGGTGTAACTCAAAACACAGAACGACATTGTCTATGGGGGTGGGGGGTGGGTTGGGTCAGACACATTCAGTCAAAACTACAAGCTATACAGGCAAGGCAGGTACCCCCTATTCTTTTGTTCACTGAGGAGTGTAGACCGAATGTTGTAGAAATGGGGAGTGCATTGTATTGTACTGTGATGCAGAATGATGTGCAACAATTACATGGGTACAGTCTCGTGTAGAACGTTGAAGACATACCTGTTCTCCAGTCTAAATGTCTGTATTATGGATGCTACCGTGTAGCGACTCAGGTTGGGCTGGACTCTCTGCCTCCCTCATCTGTCAGGACATGACTTATGACACGGGTCCACCAAAGTAGCCCTTAATGTCGTCTGGCAAATGTCTCTGTCTATTGCCTGGTCCCCTTCTTTGTTCTTGTCCTCGTCCTCCTCCCACTCCTCTCTCTCTTCCTCTTCCTCTCACTGCCTCCATGTTTGCAAAGTTCTCACCAAAGAGGTGATCTTACCTGAGGTCTGTTTGTAGTGCTGAGGCTCAGACTAATTGGTGTTCAATTACTGTAGAAGTGTTTTCATGTGTGTGTGTGTGTGTGTGTGTGTGTGTGTGTGTGTGTGTGTGTGTGTGTGCGTGCGTGCGTGCGTGCGTGCGTGCGTGTGTGCGTGTGCGCGCGCGTGTGGGTGGGTGTTGCCAATTTCAGGTATGTTTTTTGCATTTTGAATAAAAGAGTGCTTCCCCGATGATTGCAAGAGATTTCATTCTTGAACGAAGTGTCTAATGTACGAAACCGTGTGTAGTGTTTTGCAAGTGTGTTGCAGAATTGCAAACAAAGAGTGCAAAGGAGAAAATGTGTTTGTGCTTTTGGTGCCGTTGCTTAAAGGCACGGTTGCGACAGTTAAGGTTTTGATGCTTTTGTCAAAGCGTTCACTGTCAGTGTGTAAAGCAATTGGCAAAAAGTGTCACATTCTCATCCAAAGTGTTCTGACTTCACTTCTCATATAGAGTTCCCATGCTATCTATAGCCAGCACATCATCAACAATAGACGACCCACCCCCCTTTATCGGCATGAAACAAGCAGGGCTACTTGACCCCTGACCCCTATAGGAATGGGAGGTCAGACTGGAGAATGAGAGGAGGCCTTGGAGCGCGGCTGGGGGTGGAATTTGGAGTGAAGGTCCAGCAATGGCAGATTAGCTATGCAACAACCAATCAAAGAGCAGCTGTTTAAGGAGACAGAGTATTTATGTGAATCTGGGCATTTATGGGACTTTCAGACTCGATGAGAAGCCAGGACAGATGCTGGTAGTTAACGTTTTTATGGTGGCTTTTGGGTGTGATATTTTGATACTGGACTTGGGAAGGGAACCAGCCAGAGTGTGGCAAGCTGGTGACGTGGTCATGGGAATGTTTTACAGCTATTCTCATGAGAGAGTTTGTGTGTGTCAGTAAATTTGTTATTTGACTGTTTTATATATATATGTGTGTGTGTGTGTGTGTGTGTGTGTGTGTGTGTGTGTGTGTGTGTGTGTGTGTGTGTGTGTGTGTGTGTGTGTGTGTGTGTGTGTGTGTGTGTGTGTGTGTGTGTGTGTGTGTGTGTGTGTTTGTGTCATGTAAACCAGTCTCGCTGGCCCTCTGCGGTCTCACAGTATTCCTCCATCTTGAGGCCATGTGTGGCGCGTCTCTTTTGAAGGTCTCCTCCTGTGAGCTCAGGACCTTGTAAAAGACATTCCCACGGCGGCTCTGTTGACGTGTTTAGTGGTCTGAGGGGAGCTGGTAAAACACGCCCCACCCACAGGCTCTGTAGAGCTAACCCACACGACACCTTGGTTCTACCCACCCGTCTCAGTCTCAGGGCTCAGTGCCCCCGTCTGTCAACTTAGCTTTTGGTTTTCCCATGAATCCCCTGCTAGGGGGTTTGCCATGACCCCCTGACCCCTAGCTGCCCCCCCCCCCCCGGTAATTTTATAAACCTGCGGCGAATGGAAACCTGTTGTCCAATCACCGGTCCAAATTAGACTCTTGACCTCTGTGACCTTGCCTGTCACCAATGGCATCAGATGACAGGAGCGGGAGGGGATTGAGAATGGGGGTGCAAAGTTATTGGATGGTATAGAAGAGATGGGGGTGGGGGAGGGGGGCAAAGGTTGTTTAACTCTTGACGGATGGCTGCACACCCCTGCATTCTGCATGTGGCACCTGGATGAATTCAGACATGCTGAATGTTTTGGGGGGTGTTATTTGGAGGGAGGCACATTTATTTATTTTCCCCAGCTGAAGTCTGAACGATGACATTTCATCTCACAGGGTGTTTGTTTCAACTGGACTGCACAGGGTTTTCTGTTCTGTACTATACCTAAAATAGCTCTATTGACTCAAGCCAGAGAGTGGAAAGAAATGAAATGAATCTCATACAGTTGCATTATATCACACAGAAATCTCTCTCCTCCATTTCTAGTGGATTAGGAAGTCTTATCCAAACCACTCAATTGCCAAAGAGAATTTAGAGCACCGATTTAATGGGGAGCTCATTGAAACAGTTTCCCAATTATTGTGAAATGATAGATATCTCTGAGGTCTAATCATAGATCTGTGTATTCATCTAACTGCGTGAAGCTTTATTGGGAGACTCACACAAATACACAGGGAACAGAACAGAAGTCTCACAGGGAGACGGAAGCAAAGTCATTAATTTAGATTAATGAGAGAACCTAATGTCTATTACGGAGAGATTTAGGTGAGGCAAAGAAACGGTTCATCCTCTATGGTCATCAGGGGCCAGGGTCAACCCTCCTCCTCTGTGAGCTAAGTGGCCAGGGTAGAGTCCTGGGGGTCGCAGGTCAGGGTAGTTTGTGCCAGAGAATGTCAAGGTCCTCTGTGTTGAGTGATTCCACTGTTTTCATAGCAATGTCCTGCTGGCGAGGTGACCTGACTGATGAGCGCTGCTGGCTATTTACTGATCTGTCTGTCTCTGTCTGTCTGTCTGTCTGTCTGTCTGTCTGTCTGTCTGTCTGTCTGTCTGTCTGTCTGTCTGTCTGTCTGTCTGTCTGTCTGTCCCAGATCTGGATCAAATAATGACCTCGGCCCAATTGAGGTGTGCTTGAGTTGGTTTGGAATGTGCACTTTTGGAACTATTCCATTGGTTCCATAATCGCAACGGGGAAAAACAAAATCACCCAGAGCTCTAGTAGTTGACATGTACAGTATTTCTACTAGGTTTGAACTGTCCGTCTACCTCTCTCTTTCTGTTTCTTCGTTAACCTCTGCCTGTCTGCCTGCCTGTATGTCTGCCTGTCTGCATGTCTGCCTGCCTGTATGTCTGCCTGTCTCTTTATGCGTTTCTTGTTAACATGCTCCTTCCTGCCTGTGTGTCCATCCCACAGTGGCAGGGGGAGACCCAGGAGTTCTGTCCCAATGCCAAGGTGGTTCTGGTGGGTTGTAAGCTGGACATGAGGACCGACGTGGGCACCCTGAGAGAGCTGTCCAAGCAACGCCTCATCCCCATCACACACGAACAGGTGAGCAGAGGAAGAGCAGCGGGCGAAGGATGGAGGAAGAAATGAAAGAGGGAGAGAAAAACCATAGCAGGAAGGAGACGGGTCTTTAAAAAAAAAAAGAGAAAGAGGAAACCAATCGAGTTATAATGAGACACGCACGGGAGAAGAGAGAGACAGAGCCGGCCTATTGTCAAACGAGCTTTTAACCCTTAACCCAGTGTTGATGTAGCCACCCACAGTTGCTCTATCAACACGCACACATATATTATGTACATATTACCCATAGAAACACACTGAAGCAGACATTTTGCAGAGGTTGGTGTTCCGACTCTAATGGACTGACAGCGATGTGGAGGTTGGCTATTGTAAAGGGGGTTTAGGGGGTGGCAGGGTGGGGGGTGGGTATGTATAGGATTCATGTCTCAGGAGTCGAGACACATTTTACCCTGAGATTAAATATTCATGCAGATTTAGGGATTTTGAAAAGGCGGTATGAATAGAAAAACAGACTTTGATAAAACAAGGTCTTTTATCGCACGCTACCACATCCTCTTAGCCAGGGGCATGGTAATGATGGAGGGAACGCTACCACATCCTCTTAGCCAGGGGCATGGTAATGATGGAGGGAACGCTACCACATCCTCTTAGCCAGGGGCATGGTAATGATGGAGGGAATGCTACCACATCCACTTAGCCAGGGGCATGGTAATGATGGAGGGAACACTACCATATCCTCTTAGCCAGAGGCATAGTAATGATGGAGGGAACACTACCATATCCTCTTAGCCAGAGGCATAGTAATGATGGAGGGAATGCTACCACATCCACTTAGCCAGGGGCATGGTAATGATGGAGGGAACACTACCACATCCTCTTAGCCAGGGGCATAGTAATGATGGAGGGAACGCTACCACATCCTCTTAGCCAGGGGCATGGTAATGATGGAGGGAACACTACCACATCCTCTTAGCCAGGGGCATAGTAATGATGGAGGGAACGCTACCACATCCTCTTAGCCAGGGGCATGGTAATGATGGAGGGAACGCTACCACATCCTCTTAGCCAGGGGCATGGTAATGATGGAGGGAATGCTACCACATCCACTTAGCCAGGGGCATGGTAATGATGGAGGGAACACTACCATATCCTCTTAGCCAGAGGCATAGTAATGATGGAGGGAATGCTACCACATCCTCTTAGCCAGGGGCATGGTAATGATGGAGGGAACGCTACCACATCCACTTAGCCAGGGGCATGGTAATGATGGAGGGAACGCTACCACATCCTCTTAGCCAGGGGCATGGTAATGATGGAGGGAACGCTACCACATCCTCTTAGCCAGGGGCATGGTAATGATGGAGGGAATGCTACCACAACCTCTTAGCCAGGGGCATGGTAATGATGGAGGGAACACTACCACATCCTCTTAGCCAGGGGCATGGTAATGATGGAGGGAATGCTACCACATCCACTTAGCCAGGGGCATGGTAATGATGGAGGGAACACTACCATATCCTCTTAGCCAGAGGCATAGTAATGATGGAGGGAATGCTACCACATCCACTTAGCCAGGGGCATGGTAATGATGGAGGGAACGCTACCACATCCTCTTAGCCAGGGGCATGGTAATGATGGAGGGAACGCTACCACATCCTCTTAGCCAGGGGCATGGTAATGATGGAGGGAACGCTACCACATCCTCTTAGCCAGGGGCATGGTAATGATGGAGGGAACGCTACCACATCCTCTTAGCCAGGGGCATAGTAATGATGGAGGGAACGCTACCACATCCTCTTAGCCAGGGGCATGGTAATGATGGAGGGAACGCTACCACATCCTCTTAGCCAGGGGCATGGTAATGATGGAGGGAACACTACCACATCCTCTTAGCCAGGGGCATGGTAATGATGGAGGGAACACTACCACATCCTCTTAGCCAGGGGCATGGTAATGATGGAGGGAACGCTACCACATCCTCTTAGCCAGGGGCATGGTAATGATGGAGGGAACGCTACCACATCCACTTAGCCAGGGGCATGGTAATGATGGAGGGAACGCTACCACATCCTCTTAGCCAGGGGCATAGTAATGATGGAGGGAACACTACCACATCCTCTTAGCCAGGGGCATGGTAATGATGGAGGGAACACTACCACATCCTCTTAGCCAGGGGCATGGTAATGATGGAGGGAACGCTACCACATCCTCTTAGCCAGGGGCATGGTAATGATGGAGGGAACACTGCCACATCCTCTTAGCCAGGGGCATAGTAATGATGGAGGGAACACTACCACATCCTCTTAGCCAGGGACATGGTAATGATGGAGGGAACACTACCACATCCTCTTAGCCAGGGGCATGGTAATGATGGAGGGAACACTACCACATCCTCTTAGCCAGGGGCATAGTAATGATGGAGGGAACACTACCACATCCTCTTAGCCAGGGGCATGGTAATGATGGAGGAACACTACCACATCTTCTTAGCCAGGGACATAGTAATGATGGAGGGAACACTACCACATCCTCTTAGCCAGGGACATAGTAATGATGGAGGGAACACTACCACATCCTCTTAGCCAGGGGCATGGTAATGATGGAGGGAACGACGGGGGGTGATAAACAGGTCAGTAAATCTTTGAAATAATCCGCTTTTTGCATGTTTTGATGCTCCCCGTGTCTGACATACCCCCCCACCCCCCATACACACACAAAAGCTCAGGGAACCGAGGCCCCTTTCCACTGTGAGCTGGCTGTGGGCCAGCTGTGTGCTGGCCACTGGGGAAAAACCAGATAGAATCCCCCAAGCAACGGGGAAAAAACAACGCATGTAAATAAAATAGACAAACAAAAGATAGAATGGGAGACCAATAAGCTCATGGGCAATGTTTCAGAGGCTCATGTTCGGGCTGTTGTGTTTTTGTTCTACGTCATGCTCTATTTCTGTCTGAGGGAGCTACTGTACTGTACTGTTCTGACCTGTCTGTAATTGAAAGGGAATCTGTGTCACATACAGTACGAGCGCCAGGCAGGCTCCCAACAGCCAACTTTTGCTGATCTAATCCAATATCCCCCAGCTTGTTATCCTGTTGTTGATCTCAAAACGGAATTCTGGTAGCAGAGTTGAGGAGTCACAGGCGAGGTGACCACAGGGTGAACCCTACACATTACACACTCATCTGGCAACGGTCTGATAAAGCTTTGCTGCTTGTCAGGCCCATCTCTCCCTCTTCCGTTGTTTCTCTCAACCTTCCTCACCCCCTCTCTCGCTCTCGCTCTCTCTCTCTCTCTCCCTTCCTTAATCTCTCTCCCTCCCTTAATCTCTCTCGCCAATCGCTCAGTCTCCCTCCCTCTCAATCTCTCTCTTTCTCTCACCCTTCCTTAATCTCCCTCCCTCAATCTCTCTCTTTCTCTCTCTCTTTCCTACCTCTCTACCTCCCTCCCTCCCTCCCACCATTCCTTAATCTTCCTCCCTCACAATCTCTCTCTTCTCTCTCTCTCTCTCTCTCTCTCTCTCTCTGTCTCTCTCTCTCTCCTCCCTCCCTCCCTCCCTCCCTCTCTAAATCGGCGTTTCCACCTAATAGAGACGTTTCCTGTGACTGTGTAAGGAAGGAGCCTTGATAAGATCACACCAGGCCTGTGGTTCTGAAAGGCCCCATCTGTGTGTGAGTGCATGTGATCCCCAGACAGGGCCATTGGAGGTGTAAAGACAGGGAAAACGGCATAATCCAATGCAGAATGTCGTGGAAATTTCCTCTATTTACCAAATCATGGGAGCAAACCACACACACACACACGTCAGAGTTAGTTATAAAAGTCCATCTTTAATTATATGAGCTCTATCACAATCCTGTGACTCTCAGATAAATTCAGTGTCTCTCAGTGAATTCTCTGAGAGCCCCCTTACAATGCAACTGAGTTCCTTTAATAGCAAAGACAGACATAGTCAGACAGCATAGACATAATTCATCGTTCAGCTTTGTCTCCTTTCCCAAACCCCAGAACCATAAACCAAATCCTCCATATCAACAGGCATATATCAAATTGTCATTTAGATACAACCAACTCAAAATACAACCAAACCTGGACAAGCTCACGGAGAGGAGGGTGAGGCTATAGGTTAAGATAAAAGCAACATTAGAGGGAGCATAGAATGATTCCAGACACTGCAACCCTCCTTTCCCCACTGGGAAAGGTAGGGAGTAAAAGATATGTTTACACATGATGACACTTTGACCTCTCCCCTCTCTGTGGCCCAGGCAACTTAGTTTTGACATAGAACAGATAACTGCAACCTCGCCACAGTATTATACAAAAATACCATTCTGATGAGAATTAACTTACACACATTTGATGAATATTAAACATCTTACATATGTTACCAACAAATTCTGAATCCTCCACGACAAGAATAAGGAAAGATAGCCAGAGAGGAGAGGGCAAATACAGTACCATAGAATTCTAAACTGAAACTTCATCTGTTCGATGTATCCTTTCAGTCAGTGAGCTTTGATAACACTGGACCCTGGGGGGAAGCAGGCAGCAGACAGTGCCAGGCAGGCTTTGGGCAGAGAGTTAGTTTCTCCTCTCTAGTCTCCCATACATATACATGTACCAGACAATGGGGGGGGGACTCTAGCCCATTGGGCTCTCTGTGGTGGGCTTTCTGCTCAGTTTAAACAGCAACAACAGAATATGGCAGTAGAAAGAGAGACAGAGTGAGATAGAGAGAGTGTCATGGATTAGTCATTAGATGTAGGGCAGGTGCAACTGTCTGCACTGTAGACATGATGTTTAGACCAGCAGCATCTCTGTGTTTCCTGCTTGTCTCTCACTATAGTAACGTGAGATCATTGGTGCTAGGTTATGGCGAATTAATTGTCATGGTACCTCAAGAAGAACAGTAGATACTATTCACAACAACAGGATGTTGTTGACGATGATGTTCTTGATGTTGTTGTTGATGAGGATGTTCTTGATGTTGTTGTTGATGATGATGTTCTTGATGTTGTTGTTGATGATGATCTTGTTGTTGATGATGTTTTTGATGTTGTTGATGATGGTGTTCTTGATGTTCTTGTTGTTAATGGTGATGTTCTTGATGTTGTTGATGATGATGTTCTTGATGTTCTTGTTGATGATGTTGTTGATGATGATGTTCTTGATGTTGTTGATGATGATCTTGATGTTCATGATGTTGTTGATAATGGTGATGTTCTTGATGATGATGATCTTGATGTTGTTGATGATGATGTTCTTGATGCTGTTGTTGATGATGATGTTCTTGATGTTGTTGATGATGATGATCTTGATGTTGTTGA
Source organism: Oncorhynchus keta (assembly GCF_023373465.1). Taxonomy (NCBI): domain Eukaryota; kingdom Metazoa; phylum Chordata; class Actinopteri; order Salmoniformes; family Salmonidae; genus Oncorhynchus; species Oncorhynchus keta. The sequence continues at coordinate 20,206,180 of NC_068452.1, forward strand.
TGATGATGTTCATGATGTTGTTGATGATGGTGTTCTTGATGTTGTTGATGTCGTTGATGATGACATTCTTGATGTTGTTGTTGATGATGTTCTTGATGTTGTTGATGATGTTGTTGATGGTGATGATCATGATGTTGTTGATGATGATGATGATGTTCATGATTATGATGTTCTTGATGTTGTTGATGATGATGTTGTTGATGTTCTTGATGTTGTTGATGATGACGTTCTTGATGTTGGTGTTGTTGTTGATGATGATCTTGATGTTCTTGTTGTTGATGATGCTGTTCTTGATGTTGTTGATGATGATGATGTTCTTGATGTTGTTGTTGATGATGATGATCTTGATGTTGTTGATGATGATGTTCTTGATGATGTTGATGTTTTTGATATTGATGATGATGATGTTCTTGATAATGATGATGTTCTTTATGATGTTGTTGATGTTGTTGTTGATGTTGATGATGATCTTGATGTTGTTGATGTTGTTGATGATGATGTTCTTGATGTTGTTGATGATGATGTTAATGTTCTTGATAATGATCATGATGTTCTTGATGATGTTGATGATGATGTTCATGATGTTGTTGATGATGATGTTCATGATGTTGTTGATGATGATGTTCTTGATGTTGTTGTTGATGATAATGTTGTTGATGTTGTTGATGATGATCTTGATGTGGTCCTTCTGTGGCTCAGTTGGTAGAGCATGGCGCTTGTAACGCCAGGGTAGTGGGTTCGATTCCCGGGACCACCCATACGTAGAATGTATGCACACATGACTGTAAGTCGCTTTGGATAAAAGCGTCAGCTAAATGGCATATATTATTATTATATTATGATGATGATGTTTTTGATGTTCTTGATGTTGTTGATGATGGTCTCTAACCCCCTCCCCTCAGGGTAGTGGCTTGGCCCGTCAGATAGGTGCGGTAGCCTACGTGGAGTGCACCTCCAAGGTGTCGGAGAACAGCGTACGGGACGTGTTCCACATCACCACGCTGGCATCTGTGCGGCGGCCACACAAGCCTCAGCTGAAACGCAGCAGCTCCCGCCGGGGCCTCAAACGGGTGTCCCAGCTGCCCCTGCCCCCCCTGCCTGGTCGGACTGATACCCTGGATCCTGCCCCTGCCATGCAGAAGGACCGGGCCAAGAGCTGTGTGCTCATGTAGAGACCCACCAAGACAAATCTATATATATATATACAGTACAGTATGATACACAGAAATATATGACAGACAGAGGAACTCTATTTATTGGTTTTGTTTTGTTCAATTTTATTTAATTTTTAAAAAAGAAATCCTCTATTATTCTCGTTTTGCACTGCTGAGGAACAAGGACAAAAAAAAGAAAAAATATGCTTTTGTGTGTGTTTGCGAATCTTTTTGGAGCTGTTTACATGATTTTTTTTTGCTTGACTGATGGACGGTGAAGTGGACTGGTGTTCTCGAGACAAAGTCTCAGGGTGGGGAGAGGAGAGGAGGGGAATAGGAAGTTCTGCATGGTCCTGGGGTAGGGTTTGTGGAGTGCACTGACTGGGGGGGGGATCAATCCTTCACACAAGGACGGCACAACAGCCATCTTTACTGCACGGCTGGAGGAGAAGACTTTCATTCTGTGGAGAAGGTAGTGGAGGAGTTGGATCAGGAAGATGGAACAAGAAACGTCTCACTGGACAATGGACATGGTTGCTTTTGCTATGCTATATTGTGATGATACTTCCTGTTGCCATGTGTGAATAGAAACGTGTAAGAACAAAAATGCTGAAAAGGAAGGGACTCTTATTGAGTGGGTAAATGATGGGAGTAGGTCAGACAGAACTACAGAAGTCAGTTGGACGTTGTTTTTGTAACCAGAGTTAACATGAAGAATGTGTGGAGTTTTCCTCAGATTATTCGAACCACAAGTGCTTTCTAGAAAAAAGTCACTTTACATATCTGTTTTTGTAATAATTTAACACTATTCTATGCGTCAACTCCGATCATGTCAATTTGATTCAATGAAACTATTGCTGTTGTCGTTATGTTAAGATGTTACTTTGTGGGAAATTTAGTGGTAAAATGTTAGGGCTATTTTACTGTATTTTCACATACTCTAAAAGTCTCAAATAAAGCAACAGCTTGGCTGTAGGGAGAAGAGACTTCCTCTCTGACCCATGTCTCTTCGTTGTGTTTGAGAATATATCAGTGCTGTCAGTCACTAACATTGCATGCGGTGCTGCTAGAAAGTATGTGAACCCCTTATGCATTTACAGATTTTGTTATGAAATCTTAATTTAATCAGAACCAGTCTTTTTGACATCTGACATACAGTTGAAGTCGGAAGTTTACATACACGTAGGTTGGAGTCAATAAAACTTGTTTTTCAACCACTCCACAACTTTCGTTTTGGCAATGACACAAGTCAAATAGAACTGTTTGGCCATAATGACCATCATTATGTTTGGAGGACATAAAGGGGGAGGCTTGCAAGCCGAAGAACACCATCCCAACCGTGAAGCACGGGGGTGGCAGCATCCTCACGTGGGAGTGCTTTGCTGCAGGAGGGACTGGTGCACTTCACAAAATAGATGGCATCATGAGGGAGGAAAATTATGTGGATATATTGAAGCAACATCAAGACATCAGTCAGGAAGTTAAAGCTTGGTCACAAATGGGTCTTCCAAATGGACAATGACCCCAAGCATACTTCCAAAGTTGTGCCAAAATGGCTTAAGGACAACAAAGTCAAGGAATTGGAGTGGCCATCACAAAGCCCTGACCTCAATCCTATAGAACATGTGTGGGCAGAACTGAAAAAGCGTGTGCGAGCAAGCAAGGAGGCCTACCAACCTGACTTAGTTACTCCAGCTGTCAGGAGGAATGGGCCAACATTCACCCAACTGATCATGGGAAGCTTGTGGAAGGCTACCCAAAACATTTGACCCAAGTTAAACAATTTAAAGGCAATGCTACCAAATACACATTTTGTGTATGTAAACTTCTGACCCACTGGGAATGTGATGAAAGAAATCAAATCTGAAATAAATAATTCTCTCTACTATTATTCTGACATTTCACATTCTTAAAATAAAGTGGTTATCCTAACTGACATAAGACAGGGGATTTTTACTAGGATTAAATCTCAGGAATTATGAAAAACTGAGTTTAAATGTATTTGGCTAAATTGTATGTAAACCTCTGACTTCAACTGTATGTTGGTGTAGAGAAAATCATACGTGTAGTAGAAGAACATAATTAAAAAGGTAATTACTGCAGGAGCAAAAATAAGTCAACCACAGGTTGCATTGGTTAAATCAAGTAGGTAAGTCGAATCAGGTGGGTTAACAATTGGTTACCAAATTAACCAATCAAAGGAGAGATCGTTAGGAAAGAGTTTGGGCGGGATTCTGACAAATAGAGATCAGAAACCTGGTCAGTTTGGTGTTACTCATCCAGGTGAATGCAAAGCACACCACGCGGAGAGGAAAGGAGATCTCAGAGGACATCAGGACGAGGGTAGTGAGAGCACATCAGTCTGGGGAAGGCTATTACATCATCTCAAAAAGATGTGAGCTCTGTCAGTCCACTGTTTGGCAAATCATTTACAAATTGAGAGCATTTAACATGACAGCAACTCGGCCTAGAAGTGGACGCCCTTCCAAAGTATCCCCAAGAGCCACAAGAACAATAATAAATCAGGTGAAAGCTTACCCGAACATAACTTGCTCCAACAACAAGAACACTGAATCAAAATACTATTGATGGGAGGGTTGCTAGGAAGAAGCCTCTGCTCTCAAAAAAGAACCAAACTGCCCATCTTAACTTTGCCGGAGACCACCTGGACAAACCTGAAGGTTTCTGGAAGTCCATTCTCTGGACCGATGAGTCCAAAATGGACCTTTTTGGACACAATCAACACCGCTAGGTTTGGCGAAAACCCAATACTGCCTACCACCAAAAGAACCCTTATCCCAACAGTCAAGCTGGGTGGTGGGAATGTCACGATCTGGGGCCGCTTTTCTTCCTCTGGACTTGGATGACTCCACATCATTAAAGGGAACCATGAATCCTGAGGTATACCAGGAGATTCTTGAACAGAACGTCAGGCCATCAGTCAAGGAGCTAAAGCTGGGCCAGCCCAAAATAGGGCTTCCAACAAGACAACGACCCAAAGCGTTCCAGCGAGTCTACCAAAGAATGGCTCAGCAGAAAGATTTGTGTTTTGGATTGGCAAAGTCAAAGTCCTGACCTAAATCCAATTGAGATGCTGTGGCAGGACCTGAGCGGGCAGTTCATGCCAGACACCCCTCAAACCTCACTCAATTGGCGGAGTTCTGTAAGGAGGAGTGGGAAAAATCCCTCAAAACAGATGTCAGAGACTGATTACTGGCTACAGGAGATGTTTACTCCCAAGTTATCGCTGCTAGTGGAGGTGCCACAAGCTATTGACTGAAGGGGTTCACATATTTTTGCACACATCACATCTGAGTTTCTGTTCAATAAAACACTTTTGTTAAATAAGCAACAATCTATTTTGTTTCTGTAATTTACTTGGAATGTCTTTATTACGAATTGGGGTTTTCGATTTGTATTTTATGTTTATTTTATACAAAAATAATGACCAGCCCTGTCGGGTTCACATACATTCAAGCAGCACTGTGACCAGTCTGTCCCACTGGGCACAGACGTCAGTTCAGCGTCTATTCCACATTGGTTCAACGTCATTTTGTTAATGTTGTGGACGTTGATGCAACCAGTGTGTGCCCAGTGAGGTGTGACCATCTTCTTGTTATTACTCAGCCCAAACAGATGAATGTTAGCTGGGGGTCCAGCCTAATCTAACTCCCCTATACTGCTCCATTAATTATTCACATTTAAAATGAAGTGCTTTGTAATGTCAAAACTAGTAGCAACTGAGCTGCCACCAATGAGAAGGAGACGAAAACTTAACTTTATTTGAGTTTTGAAACCCCCTTTTTCTCCCCAATTTTGTGATATCCAATTACAATCTTGTCTCATCGCTGCAACTCCCCTACAGATTCAGGTGAGGTGAAGGTTGAGAGCCATGCGTCCTCCGAAACCTGACCCTGCCAAGCCACACTGCTTGCTTAACCCGCACCAATGTGTCGGAGGAAACACCATCCAGCTGGCGACTGAAGTCGGCATGGCCAACACAAGGAGTCACTACAGATTGGTGAGAGAGGGAAATCCCAGCCGGCCAACCCCTCCCCAAACCCGGACGACGCTGGGCCAATTGTGTGCCGCCTCATGGGTCTCCTGGTCATGGCCGGCTGTGACACAGCCTGTGACCGAAACCGGGCCTGTAGTGACGCCTTAAGCACTGTGATGCAGTGCCTTAGACCGCTGCGCCACTCGGGAGGCCCCGTTTCCTCTCTTTAACGCTTTTTAACACTATTATGGTGTGTCAAATCCTAGTGCAGAATTAGATCACTTTTTCTGGAGTATTTTAAACATTGATTTATGTATCTGATCATTTGCCAGTTTAACCCATTTTGGTAGGCATTGTTGAGCGCAGTGCTCAATCCACTAGCAGTAACTAGAGGTTTTACAACAAGCGTTGCAGGATATGGTATTTGCCTCTACCATCAAAGGTTGGTTGAACGTAATTTTGCCTTATGGTTTTGATATCCGTTCATCATCATCCATTACACCTCATAGTGCAACAAAATGCTTAATATGAATATATAAGTACACTATTATTTCTTCAAACACGCATACAACATTGTGTTAAAGATGTGGAATTACCCATAAACTCTGTAAAAACAGAGCCACTTGGCAAGATAGGAAGGATTTTTTTGAAATACTTCCAATGAATTCAAATCACTAAATATTCTCTTATCTTTGGTTATCCTCATAAAATTCTTACATTTTGAACAACAAGTTGGTTTTATTCTCAAAATGTTTGGTAAAATAAAATGGAACTAATCACTGAAATGACTTGCATTCATTTTTATTAAGTATATGGTTATTATTATTTTTGGGGGGCGTTCAATTCACCACAGAATGTGTTTTTCTGTTGCTGTGTGGTTGTGGGTCAAATGTAAATGAAATTCCAATTAAATGTACCATCTTACTGGCCCAGAAGCTGGGTGTTCAATTCCCACTTCTGCCTGTCCCACTTCCACTCCTCTGTCTCCTGTTTCTATAATGTCTAAATAAAGCATTGATAAAATGTAGGTGGAATTCCAGAAAAAAATATTCTCCACAGGCCCTTCTCTTTTAATCAATACTTAGCCTATAACGCATTTGCATTTCTTAACCATTTGACCGAGAGACAATCTGCGAAACAAATATTTGTTGTGTGTTTTGACGCTGCCTTTTTTCACATGCACAGAAACCCCAGATTGTGTTTCACAACACTCTCTTAAAAAACACCAAATATTCAGATTGAAGAATCACTTTGGGTGTTTCAGAGTACTTCTATTCCGTGTTTACATTCAAACACCCCCCAAAACACACAATCTAAGTTAAGGTGTACTGCCTTTCGTGGTTTCATTACGCAACCATGGTGTTTTGAGTCCTTCTATTTTTACAGTGCACAATAAGCCATGTATCAAACGTCACCAGGTGTTAATCATAAGAGAGGCAGATCCCTCTGGTTACTTGTTAGCGCTATGCCTATAAGCATCGATTGGACGTCGTCAAGGTTACCACCACCACCATCATTGCCCTATTTCCTCATCAAAAAGTCAAACAGTCATGCTGCCTTCGAGGTGAGTCAGACTGACAAGGCAACACACCGAGCAGCTCACGGAATTCACTGAAGCGAAACGAGCGCATCATCAACACAACTAAGAAGACAACACAATGTTTTGTTCATATTTAAATGAGTCCCCACGTGCTGCTTCTTAACCCGGGGTGAGAGGAGCTTCGGCTGTACTCAAAGCGACAGCTGACATCCTGTGCGTGTTGTACTAGTCCCTGAGGAAAACATTTTGTCAACAGTTTGTTTGACCCTTCACGTCTGTGGTTGGCTGAGTTCTTTTTCCCTGCATGTGTGACCGATGTGAAATGGCTGGCTAGTTAGCGGTGGTGCACGCTAATAGCGCTTTGATCGGTGACGACACTCGCTCTGCAAGGGCCTCGGCTTTTGTGGAGCGATGGGTAACGATGCTTCGTGAGTGACTGGTTGATGTGTGCAGAGGGTCCCTGGTTCGAGCCCAGGTTGGGGCGAGGAGAGGGACGGAAGCTATACTGTTACACGAGCACCTGTAAACCAAGCTGTAGACCAGGGCAGTCATGGCCTCCCTGTCTGCTGGTCTGTGTGACATTCCAGATGTGTTGGGGAGCAGGCAGACTACTGTTGTCCTGGCAGTGTGTGGCTGGAGGTCAGAGTGGACACTCAGACTCTGTCACCACATTGTGGCCCTGTCCTGGCCTGACTGAATACATTTCCTCTATGTGTGTCTATCACCGCTGCTGTCACACACTGTAAAAAAAAACGAAAACAGAAAGTTGAAACAACTTACATTTGTAACGCAACCAAGCTGCAATAGGATTGTGAGTTTGCTCCTTTTATACCCCGAGTCAAACTCGCATCAAACAAGTTGGGTGTGAATTTTTATTGAGCAACCTCACAATCCTTCTGCAGCTTGGTTGCGTTACAATTGTACGTTGAATCAACATATGTTATTATTATTATTATTTACAAGCCCCAGCCAACCAGGCAACCTCCAAAGCTACAAATTACACTTAGTCCTCCTCTGAGAGAGCGATGGTGTGCAAGGAAGAGGGCAAAGAATAGCAAAAGAGCAAATTAGGTGGAGTGCATTTACGGAGGACAAAAAATGTTAGGTAAGTCTGTTAGGGTGGGGGACTGTAGAAATGATGCAAAAGAGGGAGTCAATGGAAAAATAATAAATATGGAGAGAGAGGAGGAAAGATTCATTTAACAATATACACTAGAGAAAAACAGAGAGGGACTGAGGGGTTGTTGGGTTGGATGGATACAGGGGACAGAGGAGGTCTGGGAGGTTGGACGGTCAGTCGGTCACAGGGCAGAGGGGGCCTGGAAGGGGGTAACTTAGGGCAGGAAATGAGCAAGGGAAATGAGGTTGGCACCAGCAGCAGCATGGTGGGCTCTGGACCTGCCGTTCCCCTGCAGTTCAGTCTGACACTAAAATGGATAAGTCCTGTGGTCTCTCTCTCTCTCTCTTTCTTTCTCTCTCTCTCTCTCTCTCTCTCTCTCTCTCTCTCTCTCTCTCTCTCTCTCTCTCTCTCTCTCTCTCTCTCTCTCTCTCTCTCTCTCTCTCCCGCTGTCTCTATGTGTTTGTGCTCCACAACAGGGGAGGGGGGATTATATCTGGTTGTGGCATAGGCCTGCATTTCCCCCCTCAACTTGTGGACAAATCAAATCAAGCATTCATCCATGCACAGACAGTCAGACACAGACAGCAACATCTCCAAAACAGAGCGCCATAGAGTAGCTTCTACGCAGTATTTCAACAAAAACTTTGCTCTGGGTTTTTCTGTGCTCCACACACTTCCCAGGCTTGTGATGTGAAAGAGAGGTTTATTGCAGCAGAATATCTCACATCTGTTTCAGCAATCTGATCAGTCATTTGGCCTTTACAGAGGCAAAGCCAGGGGAATTAAAAGTACCTTTGTTAGTTCTCTCTCTCCAATCTACATACTTCACTAACTCCCCTCCCATGCTGTTAATAACAACCACTGTGAGACATACATGAGGTCCAGTGTTATCTGAATTGCCATCTGCCATTATTCATACAGACAACTCACTGTGTGAACATTGAATATATTCATGCCCAATTACTACTAGATGGTATCCATACAGGAGGTCCAGTCATACACATGGTCAGAAGTATGTGGACACCTGCTCGTCGAAACATCTCATTCCAAAATCATGGGCATTAATATGGAGTTGGTCCCCACTTTGCTACTATAACAGCCTACACTCTTCTGGGAAGGCGTTCCACTAGATGTTGGAACATTGCTGCGTGGACTTGCTTCCTTTCAGCCACAAGAGCATTATTGATGTCGAGCACTGATGTTGGGCGATTAGGCCTGGCTCACAGTCAGCCTTCCAATTTATCCCAAAGGTGTTCAGTGGGGTTGAGGTCAGGGCTCTGTGCAGGCCAGTCAAGTTCTTCCACACCGATCTCGACAAACCATTTCTGTATGGACCTAGCTTTGTGAACGAGGGCATTGTCATGCTGAAACAGGAAAGGGCCTTCCCCAAACTGTTGCCTGAAAGTTGGAAGCACAGATGTTCCGTCAGTGGAACTAAGAGGCCTAGCCCAAACCATGAAAACAGCCCAGACCAGCCAAAAAACTTTACAGTTGGCACTATGCATTTGGGCAGGTAGCATTCTCCTGGCATCCTTCAAACCAAGATTAGTCCGTCTGACTGCCAGATGATGAAGCATGATTCCGAGAACCCATTTCCACTGCTCCAGAGTCCAATTGCGGCCAGTTTACACACCAGCCCAGCCGAAGCTTAGAATTGCTGATGGTGATCTTAGGCTTGTGTGCGGCTGCTTGTCCATGGAAACCCATTTCATGAAGCTCCCGATGAACAGTTCTTGTGCTCACGTTGCTTCCAGAGGCAGTTTGGAACCCGGTAGTGAGTGTTGCATCTGAGCGTTTCCACTTCACAATAACAGCACTTACAGTTGACCGGGGCAGCTCTTAGGAGGGCAGACATTTTCTGACTTGTTGGACAGGTGGCATTCTATGACGGTGCCACGTTGAAAGTCACTGAGCTCTTCAGTGAGGCCATTCAACTGCCAATGTTTGTCTATAGACGTTGCATGGCGGTGTGTTCGATTTTATACACCTGTCAGCAACAGGTGTGGCTGAAATAGCCGAATCCAGTCATTTAAAAGGGTGTCCACATCCTTTTGGCCATGGTGTGTATCTGAATAGCCATTCATACTGACAACGTACTGTCTACATCCATGCCCAATTTGCCTGCGGATACTATCAGTAAGCTACAGTACACTGGCCAGTGACCTGAGTGAAACCTGGACTCCTTGAAGGATTCAATAGAGGTAAACACACAACATATGAGTGCACAGGGTTTGCAGATGCACATACAGATGTAGGATCTTAATTGGGTCACCCTGTTGCTGGAGAACATTCCTACTGGGCAGGACTTTTAAAACTTGTAGTGCATTTGATATTTACAAAAGGTTCTGAAGTTGGATTTTCCCTTACGGCAAGTGTATCAACCCCTACAAAAATGTCCATGAAATATGATCCACATAATAATTCGCATTTCCTGTCACCGCAGGATTATTTTCCTGCTGTAGCAAACTGGCTCAAATTAAGATCCTACATCTGTACACTGAACATGGACAAATAAGTAGTACCACACAGCCAGATTGCACATCTGGAGATGAAAATCCTCCACCCGAATATGAGTCTAGAGAACTTTCCCTTGTTGCCTCTTACATGTTCCAGCCCGAACTAGATTGTTTCCTAACAGATGAACACAACAAAAGTGGAGGCAGACCTGAGCTGGTCCCTGAGGTGGTTTAGTAATGAAAACACAGACTGTGGAGATTAATTAGCCTGCGCTTTAGTGCCTAGCGCTTCTTTCCACCACCAAATACATTCCGGCTAATTAAAACGAGGCTTGTATATATGTTTGTGTGTGTGTGTGTGTGTGTGTTTGTGTGTGTGTGTGTGTGTGTGTGCGTGTGTGTGTGTGTGTGTCTGAATTAGTCAGGATATCCACCCCTGTCAAGCCTATCATCACCCCAGAAAGATCTCTCTCTAATCACTTCTATCATTAAAAGGAGATGGACCGATATGAGTATTGATATTCTGCCTGCATATTCATTATTCGTCCATCTGTTTTCCGGGGCTGTACACACACACACACACACGCACGCACACGCACACACAGACGCGTACACACACAAGCACACACACGCGCAAACGCCAATTCTCAGAGGTATAAAACGGAATATTAATCCTGTCTGTGATTGAGATGTGAAGATGGGGAGGGGGGTAGTTTCTCCTCAGGCGAGAATGGGGATGAAGTGGAGGTTGGGGGTGGTGGTTAGAGGGGGATGTTGTGAGAATAGAAAAAATCTAATCTGTCATCGTGTCACACGCCAGGGAGCCATTCACTCAAGCTTATAATGAAAGACAGGTTTCTATTTCATCATTAAGGTACACAACAAATCAGGGTTTGGGCTTGTTTTTAATTGTCTGAGACATCATTGAGGGGGAACAGATCTATTGGATTAACAGCCATGTGTTGAATGGAGAAAGAATACCTGAGCATCCATAACAGCAGATACAGAACAGATATTAACTGTACACAACCTAAAACATAATTATCTGTTCGTCTGCATCCCAAATAACACCCTATTCTGTTTATATAGGGCCATGGGGCCCCTATGGGCTCTAGTCAAAAGTAGTGCACTATATACGGAATAGGGTGCCATTTAGGAAGCACCCTTATTGAGTACCTTTGGGACTTTTATTTATGTCCATACCTACACACTTCAGCATACACCCTGGACCTCTATGGAGAGAGAAAGAGTCGCCCAGGTGTTTGATAGTGTTGTCGGGACTAATTATGGCGTAATTAAAACCATGTCTGGTCTTGTGTGACATTAATATTTGCGGGACAGGTTTGTCTGCCTAATCTGCTAGGAGTAGAACGCCCTGCTCTTCCTCACTGGGAGGGGAAGAGGGTTAGTGTACTGCTATGTATTTCACCCTGCACATGATCGCTTCTGACATGCATCCAATGAATGAGTATGGTGGAGAACCAATCACACGCAGACATAAGCAGGCTGAAGCACACCTAGTGTGACGACATGAGGTTGGAGAATGAATCTCAGGGCATAGTGAGCTCACAAGTCAGGTTTTTATCAACAACATTGTCTTACATGTATATTGCTTTTGATCACATCAACGATGGGGAAAAAAATATGTATTATGCTACATTTCATGTACAGTGTAAGTGCTTTCCAGTGCTATAACTTTGGACTGTACTGTATTGCAAGATTCCCCATCTGCCGAATTTGGCCCCCCAAGTGATTTTATTTTTTAAAGAAAAACAGTCATTGTTTTTTGGGGGGAGGGAAGAGGGGGTAGAACAAAAGACTAAAAACCCCAGAAAACCTTCTCAAAGTGATTTTCATTTACAACATTTGTTTCAAAGTATTCCCACGCATAATAGCGAGATGTATACTGAACATAAATATATACACAACATGCTACATTTTCAAAGATTTTCCTGAGCTACAGTTCATATAAGGAAATCAGTCCATTGAAATCAATTATTTAGGCCCTAATCCACAAATTTCACATGACTGGGAACACAGATATGCATCTGTTGGTCTCAAATACCTTTAAAAATGGTAGGGGCATGGATCAGAAAACCAGTCAGTATCTGGTCTGACCACCATTTGCAGTGTGACACATCTCCTTTGCATAGAGTTGATCAGGCTGTTGATTGTGGCCGGTGGAACGTTGTCCTACTCCACTTGAATGTCTGTGCGAAGTTGCTGGATATTGGCCGGACCTGGAACATGCTGTTGAACCTATTGATCCAGAGCATTCCAAACATGCTCAATTGGTGACTTGTCCGGTGAGTATGCAGGCCATGGAAGAACTGGGACATTTTCAGCATCCAGGATTTGTGTACAGATTCTTGTGACATGGGGCTGTGCATTATCATGCTGCAACATGAGGTGATGGCTGCAGTATAATGGCACGTCAAGGGGCCTCAGGATATAATCGATCATACAAGAGGTTATGCAATGATTTCTACGTTGAAAAAAACATTTGTTGATCGGATGTATAAAATGAGGAACATCCTGACGCTGCACTTGAAGCATTTATGAAGTAGCTTCTTCCGGTTAAATTGACTGTTAAAACTGCCAAATCCCCATGGATAGATGGTGAATTGTAAAAACTGTGTGGCTGAGAGGGATAAGGCCAAGGGAATGGCTAATAAAGCCTGGCAACACAGCGGATTGGCAAGCATACAGTGAATTGAAACATCCCGTAACTAAACTAAACAAAAAGAAGAAGAAACTGTACTATGGAACAAATATAAATGATATAAAAAATGATAGTATAAAGCTCTGGAGTACCTGGAATGAAATTCTAGGCAGAAACTCAGCTCCATCCTTCATTGAGGCTGATGGCTCATTTATAACGAAAACCTTTGATTTTGTCAACCACTTTAATACGTTTTTATTTTTATGTTGACAGACAAATGCCGAGCCGTCCTATTATCATGCATTTATTGACCAAATAGTGAAAGACATGCACTGTAGCTTTGAATTCCGCAAAGTTAGTGTGGAAGAGGTGGAGAAGCGTATTGCTATCTATAAATAAGGACAAGCCACCTGGAAGCGACAACCTGGATGGTGAATTACTGAGGTTGGTAATGTAATACATTGCCACTCCCATTTGCCACATTTTCTATCTAAGCCCAGAAGACGGAGTGTGCCCTCGGGCCTGGAGGGAGGTAAAGGTCATTGCACTGCCCAAAAATAGCTAAGCACCCTTTAATGGTTCAAACAACGGAACGATTAGCCTGTTACCAGTGCTTAGCACTGTTTTTTTTTATAATCATGTTCCACCAACATTCTTTTACAGAAAACAGCATGCTTGTAGGGAAGACTGTCAGCATGCTTATAGGGAAGACTGTCAGCATGCTTGTAGGGAAGACTGTCAGCATGCTTATAGGGAAGACTGTCAGCATGCTTATAGGGAAGACTGTCAGCATGCTTATAGGGAAGACTGTCAGCATGCTTATAGGGAAGACTGTCAGCATGCTTATAGGGAAGACTGTCAGCATGCTTATAGGGAAGACTGTCACCATGCTTATAGGGAAGACTGTCAGCATGCTTATAGGGAAGACTGTCAGCATGCTTATAGGGAAGACTGTCAGCATGCTTATAGGGAAGACTGTCACCATGCTTATAGGGAAGACTGTCAGCATGCTTATAGGGAAGACTGTCAGCATGCTTATAGGGAAGACTGTCAGCATGCTTATAGGGAAGACTGTCACCATGCTTATAGGGAAGACTGTCAGCATGCTTATAGGGAAGACTGTCAGCATGCTTATAGGGAAGACTGTCAGCATGCTTATAGGGAAGACTGTCAGCATGCTTATAGGGAAGACTGTCAGCATGCTTATAGGGAAGACTGTCAGCATGCTTATAGGGAAGACTGTCACCATGCTTATAGGGAAGACTGTCAGCATGCTTATAGGGAAGACTGTCAGCATGCTTATAGGGAAGACTGTCAGCATGCTTGTAGGGAAGACTGTCACCATGCTTATAGGGAAGACTGTCAGCATGCTTATAGGGAAGACTGTCAGCATGCTTATAGGGAAGACTGTCAGCATGCTTATAGGGAAGACTGTCAGCATGCTTATAGGGAAGACTGTCACCATGCTTATAGGGAAGACTGTCAGCATGCTTATAGGGAAGACTGTCAGCATGCTTGTAGGGAAGACTGTCAGCATGCTTGTAGGGAAGACTGTCAGCATGCTTGTAGGGAAGACTGTCAGCATGCTTATAGGGAAGACTGTCAGCATGCTTATAGGGAAGACTGTCAGCATGCTTATAGGGAAGACTGTCACCATGCTTATAGGGAAGACTGTCAGCATGCTTATAGGGAAGACTGTCAGCATGCTTGTAGGGAAGACTGTCAGCATGCTTGTAGGGAAGACTGTCAGCATGCTTATAGGGAAGACTGTCAGCATGCTTATAGGGAAGACTGTCAGCATGCTTGTAGGGAAGACTGTCAGCATGCTTATAGGGAAGACTGTCAGCATGCTTATAGGGAAGACTGTCAGCATGCTTATAGGGAAGACTGTCAGCATGCTTGTAGTGAAGACTGTCACCATGCTTATAGGGAAGACTGTCAGCATGCTTATAGGGAAGACTGTCAGCATGCTTATAGGGAAGACTGTCAGCATGCTTATAGGGAAGACTGTCAGCATGCTTATAGGGAAGACTGTCACCATGCTTATAGGGAAGACTGTCAGCATGCTTATAGGGAAGACTGTCAGCATGCTTATAGGGAAGACTGTCAGCATGCTTATAGGGAAGACTGTCACCATGCTTATAGGGAAGACTGTCAGCATGCTTATAGGGAAGACTGTCAGCATGCTTATAGGGAAGACTGTCAGCATGCTTATAGGGAAGACTGTCAGCATGCTTATAGGGAAGACTGTCAGCATGCTTATAGGGAAGACTGTCACCATGCTTATAGGGAAGACTGTCAGCATGCTTATAGGGAAGACTGTCAGCATGCTTATAGGGAAGACTGTCAGCATGCTTATAGGGAAGACTGTCACCATGCTTATAGGGAAGACTGTCAGCATGCTTATAGGGAAGACTGTCAGCATGCTTATAGGGAAGACTGTCAGCATGCTTGTAGTGAAGACTGTCACCATGCTTATAGGGAAGACTGTCAGCATGCTTATAGGGAAGACTGTCAGCATGCTTATAGGGAAGACTGTCAGCATGCTTATAGGGAAGACTGTCACCATGCTTATAGGGAAGACTGTCACCATGCTTATAGGGAAGACTGTCAGCATGCTTGTAGGGAAGACTGTCAGCATGCTTATAGGGAAGACTGTCAGCATGCTTATAGGGAAGACTGTCAGCATGCTTGTAGGGAAGACTGTCAGCATGCTTATAGTGAAGACTGTCAGCATGCTTATAGGGAAGACTGTCAGCATGCTTATAGGGAAGACTGTCACCATGCTTATAGGGAAGACTGTCAGCATGCTTATAGGGAAGACTGTCAGCATGCTTATAGGGAAGACTGTCACCATGCTTATAGGGAAGACTGTGTGTCCATGTAAGCTGACGACTCAACAGTTTACACGTCGACTGCAACAGTAAAATATATAATTGACACCCTTAACATGGGGCCCCAGTCCGTTTTAGAATGGATAACTAGCAATAGGCTGGTGCTAAATATCCCCCAAAAATAAAGCATACTTTTTGGGACGAATCACTCGCTCAACCCTAAACCTCAACTAGATCTATTATTGAATGAAGTGGCTGTTGAGCAAGTTGAAGAGACTAAGCTGCTGGGTGTCATCCTAGATAGCAAGCTATCATGGTCAAACGTATAGACTCAATGGTTACTAAAATGGGAAGAGGTCTGTCCATGATAATGTGCTGCTCTGCTTTCTTGATATCTCTGTCAACCAGACAGGTCCTACAGGCCCTAGTTTTTCCTACTGACCCCCACAACTAGACAGTAGTCCAGGTGCGGCAAAGAAGGACATGGGCAAATTGCACATGGTCAAGAACAGAGCAGCACGTATTGCACTTAGATGTACATGGAGGGCGAATGTAATGACATGTATGTCAATCTCTCCTGGTTCAAAGTTGAAGAGAGATCTGACTTCTTCAGTAGTGGGCTTTGTGCGAGGCATTGATGTGTTGAAGGTGCTGAACTGTCTGTTCTAGTAGTTGGCACACAGTTCGGACACTCATCGGTACAACACAAGACATACAACCAGAGGTCTCTTCACAGTCCCCAGGTCCATAATAGAGGCTGGGAAACACAGTATTAAATAGAGTCGTGACTAGATGTTTTACATGTAATTATGTTCCGTCCCTCTGACCATCCGCTAAAGAACAAAAATTGGCCTGTGGATGCATCTAGTTGATCTCTGCTGTATAGTATGAAGCTACTGTCAGCTACTGTCACTGTTGGCTGGTGTTCTGGTATGAGCTGGTGTAGGAGTATGGGCTGGTCCTGTGTTTTCTAAGTCAGACATCAAAATCATCACGACGCAACAACAATGATAAAGCATTACTCTAAAAGACACAAAGACTAAACAAACCGCACTCTAAACAGGGATTGGGAATACACTGAAAAGACAAAAGAGGAGATAGGTAATGCTTGGTAGGTAATGGTGGTGAACAGCCATGGTGAAGTCCAGAACGAGCGCCTGTCAGTCCCTGAACCCAGTGTGTTTCCACAGAGATGCCGACGTCACGGTAACCAACGAGCTGATGTTCCAGAATATTAATGAACCCAGACGAACTTGGTATGGTGAAACCTGCTGTCAATTACCGTACAGAGGCAGAGGTATGACACATAGACACACACACACACACACACACACACACACACACACACACACACACACACACACACACACACACACACACACACACACACACACACACACACACACACACACACACACACACACACACACACACACACACACACACACACACACACACACACACGCACACACATATGCACACGCACACCCACAGTTAGAAAAATGCTATTATAGTTGAAGAGAAAATGCAGCAGCAGAGGGAGAGAGAGAGAGAGAGAGGGGGACAGGGAGAGATAACTAGAGAGAGAGAGAGGGGGACAGGGAGAGATAACTAGAGAGAGAGAGAGAGAGAGAGAGGGGGAGAGGGAGAGATAACGAGAGAGAGAGAGAGAGAGAGAGGGGGACAGGGAGAGATAACTAGAGAGAGAGAGAGAGAGAGGGGGACAGGGAGAGATAACTAGAGAGAGAGAGAGAGAGGGGGACAGGGAGAGATAACTAGAGAGAGAGGGACAGGGAGAGATCACTAGAGAGAGAGAGATAGAGAGGGGGACAGGGAGAGATAACTAGAGAGAGAGGGACAGGGAGAGATCACTAGAGAGAGAGAGAGAGAGAGAGAGGGACAGGGAGAGATAACTAGAGAGAGAGAGAGAGAGAGAGAGAGAGAGAGACAGGGAGAGATAACTAGAGAGAGAGAGAGAGAGAGAGGGGGACAGGGAGAGATAACTAGAGAGAGAGGGACAGGGAGAGATCACTAGAGAGAGAGAGAGAGAGAGAGAGGGACAGGGAGAGATAACTAGAGAGAGAGGGACAGGGAGAGATCACTAGAGAGAGAGATGTGGAGGAAACAGGGAGAAACAGAAAAGATAACTAGAGAGAGAGATGTGAGGAAACAGGGAGAGATAACTAGAGAGAGAGAGATGTGGAGGAATCAGTGAGAGAAAACTAGAGAGAGAGAGAGAGAGGGACAGGCAGAGATAACTAGAGAGAGAGAGATGTGGAGGAAACAGGGAGAGGGGTAGTTCAGTGTGCACGGAAGGAAGAAGCCGTTGAGCTGTCCCTAATCAGGCCAATGAAGACGTGAGCACACACACTCAGGCTGGATGCTGCTGAAACAGGACTGTGTCTGCCTCCCGCCCACATCGTCTCGTCTGGCCCCGGCACCGTGAAATGTCTCTCCTGTTTGTCCTTATCTCCTGTTGGCATTCACAGCAACTCCAGGAAAACTCAGAGGAGAAAGAAGCATCTCCACTTCAACTTCACCCCAGACAGACACCCTGGCTAAATCCCCAAGTCTGCCATGCTCTATCTATGGAGATATGAGTGTCTGCAAATATGTGTGTGTGTGTGTGTGTGTGTGTGTGTGTGTGTGTGTGTGTGTGTGTGTGTGTGTGTGTGTGTGTGTGTGTGTGTGTGTGTGTGTGTGTGTGTGTGTGTGTGTGTGTGTGTGTGTGTGTGTGTGTGTGTGTGTGTGTGTGTGTGTGTGCATGTTTGTAATTCTGTGTGTGACAGAGGGCTTTATATGTCAACACGTTCTCTCTGCGTGTTTGCATGTCATACAACACAACAGTGTCTATGTCTGCCAGTATGTGTGTAGATAGATAGAGAGTAGGGGGGGGCGGGGGTGTTGGCAGAGAGCCATGTCTAGCTGAGCCATTCTTGCCAGTGTTGGATGGCATTTTGCAGCTTTGGCAGCCCTTCCCTTTGTGAACAACAAACAGCATGGAGACATTGTTATTCAGGCTGCAGGCCTTACTAGGTATGTCCAGCTTCGCCTACAATGATAAGGTATGTCCATTCCCTTATTATACAATTAGCTGTTATATACAGTCCCTTGTTACTCCAGGGTGTGACAAGAGACAATGGCACTGTCTGTGTCCAGCAGTAAAAAGGGGGCTTGTTAAAAATGACACACATGCAATCACATACAGACTCGTGAACACATACAGACTCGTGAACACACACGCAATCACATACAGACTCGTGAACACATACAGACTCGTGAACACACACGCAATCACATACAGACTCATGAACACACATGCAAACACATACAGACTCGTGAACACACACGCAAACACATACAGACTCGTGAACACACACGCAAACACATACAGACTCGTGAACACACACGCAAACACATACAGACTCGTGAACACACACGCAAACACATACAGACTCGTGAACACACACGCAAACACATACAGACTCGTGAACACATACAGACTCGTGAACACACACGCAAACACATACAGACTCATGAACACACATGCAAACACATACAGACTCGTGAACACACACGCAAACACATACAGACTCATGAACACACACGCAAACACATACAGACTCGTGAACATACAGACTCGTACATGCAAACACATACAGACTCGTGAACACACATGCAAACACATACAGACTCGTCATGCAAACACATACAGACGTGAACACACATGCAAACACATACAGACTCGTGAACACACATGCAAACACATACAGACTCGTGAACACACACGCAAACACACATACAGACTCGTGAACACACAGCAAACACATACAGACTCGTGAACACACACGCAAACACATACAGACTCATGAACACACACAATGAACACACAAACACATACAGACTCGTGAACACACACGCAAACACAAACACATACAGACTCGTGAACACGCACAAACACATACAAACACATACAGACTCGTGAACACACATGCAAACACATACAGACTCGTGAACACATGCAAACACATACAGACTCGTGAACACGCATGAGATAACACATACAGACTCGTGAACACATGAACACGCATGCAAACACATACAGGCTCGTGAACACGCATGCAAACACATACAGACTCGTGAACACATACAGACTCGTGAACACACACGCAAACACATACAGCCTCGTGAGACACGCATGCAAACACATACAGACTCGTGAACACACATGCAACACATACAGACTCGTGAACACGCATGCAAACACATACAGACTCGTGAACACGCACGCAAACACATACAGACTCGTGAACACATACAGACTCGTGAACACACACGCAAACACATACAGACTCGTGAACACGCATGCAAACACATACAGACTCGTGAACACACAAACACATACAGACTACAGACTTGTGAACACACACGCAAACACATACAGCCTCGTGAACACGCATGCAATCACATACAGACTCTGAACACGCATGCAATCACATACAGACTCGTGAACACACATGCAATCACATACAGACTCGTGAACACGCATGCAAACACATACAGACTCGTGAACACGCAAACACATACAGATTGAACACATACAGACTCGTGAACACACACGCAAACACATACAGCCTCGTGAACACACACGCAAACACATACAGACTCGTGAACACGCATGCAAACACATACAGAGTGAACACACATGCAATCACATACAGACTCGTGAACACACATGCAAACACATACAGACTTGAACACACATGCAAACACATACAGACTCGTGAACACACATGCAAACACATACAGACTCGTGAACACACATGCAATCACATACAGACTTAACTCGTGAACACACATGCAATCACATACAGACTCGTGAACACACATGCAAACACATACAGACTCGTGAACACACATGCAAACACATACAGACTCGTGAACGCACATGCAATCACATACAGACTCGTGAACACACATGCAATCACATACAGACTCGTGAACACGCATGCAATCACATACAGACTCGTGAACACGCATGCAATCACATACAGACTCGTGAACACACACGCAAACACATACAGACTCGTGAACACGCATGCAAACACATACAGACTCGTGAACACGCATGCAATCACATACAGACTCGTGAACACACATGCAAACACATACAGACTCGTGAACACGCATGCAAACACATACAGACTCGTGAACACACATGCAAACACATACAGACTCGTGAACACGCATGCAAACACATACAGACTCGTGAACACGCATTCACATACAGACTCGTGAACACACATGCAAACACATACAGACTCGTGAACACATACAGACTCGTGAACACGCATGCAATCACATACAGACTCGTGAACACACACACAAACACATACAGACTCGTGAACACATACAGACTCGTGAACACACACGCAATCACATACAGACTCATGAACACACATGCAAACACATACAGACTCGTGAACACACACGCAAACACATACAGACTCATGAACACACACGCAAACACATACAGACTCGTGAACACACACGCAAACACATACAGACTCGTGAACACACACGCAAACACATACAGACTCGTGAACACACACGCAAACACATACAGACTCGTGAACACACACGCAAACACATACAGACTCGTGAACACACACGCAAACACATACAGACTCGTGAACACACACGCAAACACATACAGACTCGTGAACACACACGCAAACACATACAGACTCGTGAACACACATGCAAACACATACAGACTCGTGAACACATACAGACTCGTGAACACACACGCAAACACATACAGACTCGTGAACACACATGCAAACACATACAGCCTCGTG
>NC_068452.1:20232803-20247803 GCF_023373465.1 Oncorhynchus keta
CTGACGCAGTGGTGTCCTTCTGCCATCTGCTCAAGGGCCGTCACTCAACAGCACTAGAACACACAAACACACACCCGCAGGCACGCACCCACTCACCCACTCACCCATCCAACCACACACACACACACACACACACACACACACACACACACACACACACACACACACACACACACACACACACACACACACACACACACACACACACACACACACACACACACACACACACATTCCAGAAGGGTATGGGGGTCACTGCTCTCCCATAGGCTCAGAGATCAAAACAGTGACAGAGATAGAGGCCAAATCAAAGAACCCAAGTAACACTGAGGAATGTCCTCAATGACTATGGTGACAGGCTAATGTTATCACAAATGATTAGCAGAGCAGAGTAAACTGTTTTCCCCTTCATGTGAAACAGAAGAGGACTTGTCTCTCCCCTTGTTCTCATGTCAGGATGCAGAGTCCATGTGCTAATTTGGAACGAAAGAACACACACAGGAACACATGCATATACACAGATAGAAATACCCCCCCCCCCCTCCAACATTCCCACATAATCGTGTGACAATTACGTGAGTTCCGAGAACAACATAAATATTTAATTTTTTCCTTTTATGTCCTCACACATTGCTGGGAATTATGCCACAATAGTCTCTCTCTCTCTCTCTCTCTCTCTCTCTCTCTCTCTCTCTCTCTCTCTCTCTCTCTCTCTGTCTTTCTCTCTTTTCTCTTTCTTGTCCTTGTCGCTCTTTCATCTCCTCTGTCCCTGTATCATCGGGGCGGAGGTATTCACAGAGGTGTCCTTCCCCCGAAGCTCCCTCTGAGTAATTGCCTTTCTACTGCAGGGGTCACAGACCTGTCTGTCACCAAGAGGGGTGAGGAGGGATTATTATTCAAGTTCAGACAATAGCCAATGACTACTGGGCAGGTAGGCTTGAACAGGGAAGGGAGGTCCTGTCACACAGAGTGAATCCTAGTCTTTCTGATTTGCTTGAGGACATGCCCACTTCAAAGACATGGTCACACAAGAGCTAAGGTCATGGGGAATTTGGGTGTGTTGTCATGGGTGTGTAAGTACGCCACAAATACTAATATACTCTACCCTTTTGAAGGAATTGTAGTGTGAGGCGAGATTTAAAAATGTAAAAAAGTCCAGCTCTATTAAAAATACATTTAGACATGAACTGTACCAAAGTGTTTCCTTGATAAATGAGTCCACTCCGTGTTATGACAATGCTAGCCTGCTGTTGACTGCTTAATGCTTTGGTTGCTTCCTCTAATGGTTCAGAGGCATTGGAACGTAAAAGAAGTGCAACAATAGTCTTCTGTAGCCAACTCTTACTGACAGCACACCGTAGGCCTATCATACATGCACATCCACACATGCAAGAGACATGCATCACAGCGACAGTTGCCAGGGGCCTGGGAGAAGGGATTATATTAGCAAGGTTTTATTGGTCTTCATACAGCCACTTTCTCCCTCTGATAGATGATGGATGTGAGAGTGAAATCAAATGAGCAGAGGAACAAAGAAGGGTCCAAACCCCCTTCAACAGCAGCCATTTACACACCTGGCAACGCATCAACCCTAGTTCTCCTGGGGAGACGGGCTGGTCTAGGGCCCAAACTCCCCTGTGGGCATAGCAAAAATAAGCCAGAAACAAAAAACTTCAAAGCCATGCAAACACACACACACACACACACACACACACACACACACACACACACACACACACACACACACACACACGCACGCACGTACACACACAAGTACAAACACAGAATCACAAACGAAGACAGTGTGTGAAGTCAGTCAGTCTGAACCATCTCCGGTCATGTGACACTGGGACAGGTGCACCTCCACTGGGTCCTTGGCAGATCTCTCCGGCTGCTGCCCCTGTCCATCTTGTCCGGCAGCCAATCAGAACCATTCCCTCTTTTGAGGTTGCCGCCTCGGGAGAGCAGGCAGCGTCCCAGATTGGCTGAGCACCCGCTGCTTTGCAATATGCCCACCCGCACCCCACAGTGTCACAACAGACCTCTCATTCACACTCCCTCTCCCTCCTGTCCCTCCACCCTCTCTCTGTTGCACCCCTCCTCTCCACCCACTCTGCCAGGTGGGACCAAACACATGCCCGCTGTCTCATAAACACCCAGACGTGCCAACTCTGCCCGAGGAGGCCTGGGAGAGATCCAACTACCACACAGAGGAACAGATAGATGACACAGACGTCATCCAGATAATGCACAGAGCAGACAGATGATATATGGAACTTCCAGATGATATATGGAACAGTCAGACAAAACATGGAACAATGAGACAATGCAAATACCAGCCAAAGCCAGACGATACAGAGAAGAGTCAAACAAAACCGAACAACCAGACGATGCAGAGAACAAAAGGATAATATAGTATTGAAAACGATACATAAAACTGCCAGACGATATGTGAGACAGTCTGACGACACATTAAACTGCCAGACAATACGTGAGGCAGTCTGACGACACGTTAAACTGCCAGACAATACGTGAGAGAGTCTGACGACACATAAAGCTGCCAGACGATACGTGAGACAGTCTGATGATAAATAAAACTGCTAGACGATACGTGAGACAGTCTGACGACACATAAAGCTGCCAGACAATACGTGAGACAGTCTGACGGCACATTAAACTGCCAGACAATACGTGAGACAGTCTGACGACACATAAAGCTGCCAGACGATACGTGAGACAGTCAGACGACACATTAAACTGCCAGACAATACGTGAAACAGTCTGACGATACATACAACAGCCAGACGATACGTGAGACAGTCTGACGCTACATAAAACTGCCAGACGATATGCGAGACAGTCTGACGATACATAAAACTGCCAGACGATACGCGAGACAGTCTGACGATACATAAAACTGCCAGACGATACTGAGACAGTCAGACATAAAACTGCCAGACGATACGCGAGACAGTCTGACGATACATAAAACTGCCAGACGATACGCGAGACAGTCTGACGATACATAAAACTGCCAGACGATACGTGAGACAGTCTGATGACACATTAAACTGCCAGACGATACGTGAGACAGTCTGACGATACATAAAACAGCCAGACGATACGTGAGACAGTCTGACGATACATAAAACTGCCAGACGATATGCGAGACAGTCTGACGATACATAAAACTGCCAGACGATACGCGAGACAGTCTGACGATACATAAAACTGCCAGACGATACGTGAGACAGTCTGACGATACATAAAACTGCCAGACGATACGTGAGACAGCCTGACGATACATAAAACTGCCAGACGATACGTGAAACAGTCTGACGCTACATACAACAGCCAGACGATACGTGAGACAGTCTGACAACACATAAAACTGACAGACGATACGTGAGACAGTCTGACGCTACATAAAACTGCCAGACGATACGTGAGACAGTCTGACGACACATAAAGCTGCCAGACGATACGTGAGACAGTCTGACGACACATAAAACTGCCAGACGATACGTGAGACAGTCTGACATACATAAAACTGCCAGACGATACGTGAAACAGTCTGACCCTACAAACAACAGCCAGACGATACGTGAGACAGTCTGACGACACATAAAGCTGCCAGACGATACGTGAGACAGTCTGAGACAGTCTGCCAGACGATACGTGAGACAGTCTGACACACATTAAACTGCCAGACAATACGTGAGACAGTCTGACGATACATACAACTGCCAGACGATACGTGAGACAGTCTGACGCTACATAAAACTGCCAGACGATACGTGAGACAGTCTGACGACACATAAAACTGCCAGACGATACGTGAGACAGTCTGAGACATAAAACTGCCTGATACGTGAGACAGTCTGACGATACATACAAATGCCAGACGATACGTGAGACAGTCTGACGACACATAAAACTGCCAGACGATACGTGAGACAGTCTGATGATACATAAAACTGCCAGACGCGTGAGACAGTCTGACGATACATAAAACTGCCAGACGAGAAACAGTCTGACGCTACATACAACTGCCAGACGATACGTGAGACAGTCTGACATACATAAAACTGCCAGACGATACGTGAGACAGTCTGACGACACATAAAGCTGCCAGACGATACGTGAGACAGTCTGACGACACATAAATCTGCCAGACGATACGTGAGACAGTCTGACGACACATTAAACTGCCAGACAATACGTGAGACAGTCACACGCTACATAAAGCTGCCAGACGATACGTGAGACAGTCTGACGATACATACAACAGCCAGACGATACGTGAGACAGTCTGACGACACATAAAACTGCCAGACGATACGTGAGACAGTCTGATGCTACATACAACAGCCAGATGATACGTGAGACAGTCTGACGCTACATACAACAGCCAGATGATACGTGAGACAGTCTGACGCTACATACACCTGCCAGAATATACGTGAGACAGTCTGACGACACATAAAGCTGCCAGACGATACGTGAGACAGTCTGATGACACATTAAACTGCCAGACACATAAAGCTGCCAGACGATACGTGAGACAGTCTGACGACACATAAAACTGTCAGACGATACGTGAGACAGTCTGACGATACATAAAACTGCCAGACGATACGTGAGACAGTCTGACGATACATACAACTGCCAGACGATACGTGAGACAGTCTGACGATACATAAAACTGCCAGACGATACGTGAGACAGTCTGACGATACATAAAACTGCCAGACGATACGTGAAACAGTCTGACGCTACATACAACAGCCAGACGATACGTGAGACAGTCTGACGACACATAAAACTGCCAGCCGATACGTGAGACAGTCTGACGACACATAAAACTGCCAGACGATACGTGAGACAGTCTGACGACACATAAAACTGCCAGACGATACGTGAGACAGTCTGACATACATAAAACTGCCAGACGATACGTGAAACAGTCTGACGCTACATACAACAGCCAGACGATACGTGAGACAGTCTGACGACACATAAAGCTGCCAGACGATACGTGAGACAGTCTGACGACACATAAATCTGCCAGACGATACGTGAGACAGTCTGACGCTACATAAAACTGCCAGACGATACGTGAGACAGTCTGACGACACATAAAACTGCCAGACGATACGTGAGACAGTCTGACGCTACATAAAACTGCCAGACGATACGTGAGACAGTCTGACGACACATAAAACTGCCAGACGATACGTGAGACAGTCTGACGCTACATAAAACTGCCAGACGATACGTGAGACAGTCTGACGATACATACAAATGCCAGACGATACGTGAGACAGTCTGACGATACATAAAACTGCCAGACGATACGTGAGACAGTCTGACGATACATAAAACTGCCAGACGATACGTGAGACAGTCTGACGATACATAAAACTGCCAGACGATACGTGAAACAGTCTGACGCTACATACAACTGCCAGACGATACGTGAGACAGTCTGACATACATAAAACTGCCAGACGATACGTGAGACAGTCTGACATACATAAAACTGCCAGACGATACGTGAAACAGTCTGACCCTACAAACAACAGCCAGACGATACGTGAGACAGTCTGACGACACATAAAGCTGCCAGACGATACGTGAGACAGTCTGACGACACATAAATCTGCCAGACGATACGTGAGACAGTCTGACGACACATTAAACTGCCAGACAATACGTGAGACAGTCTGACGATACATACAACTGCCAGACGATACGTGAGACAGTCTGACGCTACATAAAACTGCCAGACGATACGTGAGACAGTCTGACGACACATAAAACTGCCAGACGATACGTGAGACAGTCTGACGCTACATAAAACTGCCAGACGATACGTGAGACAGTCTGACGATACATACAAATGCCAGACGATACGTGAGACAGTCTGACGATACATAAAACTGCCAGACGATACGTGAGACAGTCTGACGATACATAAAACTGCCAGACGATACGTGAGACAGTCTGACGATACATAAAACTGCCAGGCGATACGTGAAACAGTCTGACGCTACATACAACTGCCAGACGATACGTGAGACAGTCTGACATACATAAAACTGCCAGACGATACGTGAGACAGTCTGACGACACATAAAGCTGCCAGACGATACGTGAGACAGTCTGACGACACATAAATCTGCCAGACGATACGTGAGACAGTCTGACGATACATACAAATGCCAGACGATACGTGAGACAGTCTGACGATACATAAAACTGCCAGACGATACGTGAGACAGTCTGACGATACATAAAACTGCCAGACGATACGTGAAACAGTCTGACGCTACATACAACAGCCAGACGATACGTGAGACAGTCTGACGACACATAAAACTGCCAGACGATACGTGAGACAGTCTGATAAAACTGCGATATGTGAGACAGTCTGACACACATAAAATTGCCAGACGATACATGAGACAGTCTGACGCTACATAAAACTGCCAGACGATATGTGAGACAGTCTGACGACACATAAAGCTGCCAGACGATACGTGAGACAGTCTGACGACACATAAAACTGCCAGACGATACGTGAGACAGTCTGACGACACATAAATCTGCCAGACGATACGTGAGACAGTCTGATGACACATTAAACTGCCAGACAATACGTGAGACAGTCTGACGATACATACAACTGCCAGACGATACGTGAGACAGTCTGACGCTACATAAAACTGCCAGACGATACGTGAGACAGTCTGACGACACATAAAACTGCCAGACGATATGTGAGACAGTCTGATGCTACATACACCTGCCAGAATATACGTGAGACAGTCTGACGCTACATACACCTGCCAGAATATACGTGAGACAGTCTGACGCTACATACACCTGCCAGAATATACGTGAGACAGTCTGACGACACATAAAGCTGCCAGACGATACGTGAGACAGTCTGATGACACATTAAACTGCCAGACGATACGTGAGACAGTCTGACGACACATTAAACTGCCAGACGATACGTGAAACAGTCTGACGCTACATACAACAGCCAGACGATACGTGAGACAGTCTGACGACACATAAAACTGCCAGACGATACGTGAGACAGTCTGACGCTACATAAAACTGCCAGACGATATGTGAGACAGTCTGATGACACATTAAACTGCCAGATGATACGTGAGACAGTTTGACGACACATTAAACTGCCAGACGATACGTGAGACAGTCTGATGACACATTAAACTGCCAGATGATACGTGAGACAGTTTGACGACACATTAAACTGCCAGACAATACGTGAGACAGTCTGACGATACATACAACTGCCAGACGATACGTGAGACAGTCTGACGCTACATAAAACTGCCAGACGATACGTGAGACAGTCTGACGACACATAAAACTGCCAGACGATATGTGAGACAGTCTGATGCTACATACACCTGCCAGAATATACGTGAGACAGTCTGACGCTACATACACCTGCCAGAATAACTGACAGTCAGCTACATACACCTGCCAGAATATACGTGAGACAGTCTGACGACACATAAAGCTGCCAGACGATACGTGAGACAGTCTGACACATAAAGCTGCCAGACGATACGTGAGACAGTCTGACGACACATAAAGCTGCCAGACGATACGTGAGACAGTCTGACGATACATAGAACAGCCAGACGATACGTGAGACAGTCTGACGACACATAAAACTGCCAGACGATACGTGAGACAGTCTGATGCTACATACACCTGCCAGAATATACGTGAGACAGTCTGACGCTACATACACCTGCCAGATGATACGTGAGACAGTCTGACGCTACATACACCTGCCAGAATATACGTGAGACAGTCTGACGACACATAAAGCTGCCAGACGATACGTGAGACAGTCTGATGACACATTAAACTGCCAGACGATACGTGAGACAGTCTGACGACACATTAAACTGCCAGACGATACGTGAGACAGTCTGCTACATAAAACTGCCAGACGACTTGAGACAGTCTGACGACACATAAAGCTGCCAGACGATACGTGAGACAGTCTGACGACACATAAAGCTGCCAGACGATACGTGAGACAGTCTGACGATACATAGAACAGCCAGACGATACGTGAGACAGTCTGACGACACATAAAACTGCCAGACGATACGTGAGACAGTCTGATGCTACATACAACAGCCGACGATACGTGAAACAGTCTGACGCTACATACACCTGCCAGAATATACGTGAGACAGTCTGACGACACATAAAGCTGCCAGACGATACGTGAGACAGTCTGATGACACATTAAACTGCCAGATGATACGTGAGACAGTTTGACGACACATTAAACTGCCAGACGATCCGTGAGACAGTCTGACGATACATAAAACTGCCAGACGATACGTGAGACAGTCTGACGATACATAAAACTGCCAGACGATACGTGAGACAGTAATGACAATACATAAAACTTCCAGACGATACGTGAGACAGTCTGACGACACATAAAACTGCCAGACGATACGTGAGACAGTCTGATGCTACATACAACTGCCAGACGATACGTGGGACATTCGAGAGGTATCAGCTTTCAGCCCAACATTATGAGACATCTACAGTAACAACATACTCTGAAATAACAAACACAGGAGATTGGAAGAGGACACATCGATCACAGAACAGACCTCCTCTTCCCTGTGTTGTTTGCCTTTCCCTAATTCCCTTGTTTCCATTCACTCTCTCCAAAAAGCCTGTGATGACCAATACGGCTGTCGCTGAGCCACTGCTACTTTCTGCAAATAGATCGCTTAGACAAGTGAGAGCAGAATCAGTTGCTGAACCTGAGTTCCACTCTGCCTGATAGAGTCCGGACTGGCTCAACAAATGATGATAGACACACTGGGGAAATCAAGCCAATCACGGACTGTCTGACTCCCCCTCACACCTCCGCACCGCTCCTCAGCCTCCGCGGCTGATTCTGCTCTAGCCAGCCGTCAACAGCAGCCACAGCAGAGCAGTCAGCCGCAATGCAATCTCACCGAGGCAAAACCAATTAAAACTGCAGTCTAATGCTCTTGAATGGGTTTAAGCTTCAATTTGACCACTTGAACTGGAAATGGCATTTTCACAGCTTGCCAACACATAAGTAATGTCAAATCTGATGCAGCCCCTGAGTGTTTAAGAAATAAAAAACATTAAAATCAGTTTAAACTAAAAGAATGTCAGGGGTTTTGTGTATTTTTGACAGCTGTAATTTGTATTCTGAGGCAGAGCCGTCTTAACCTTCAGAGTTTCATTCACTTCTCCTCTCTCTCTCTCTCTCTCTCTCTCTCTCTCTCTCTCTCTCTCTCTCTCTTCGCTCTCCGATGCTTCTTGTCCTCTCTTCTCAGATGAAATGTTGTTAGCTGGGGTTGAGGTGCTGGAAGTTGGCCTGTAACAAAACGGAAATCATTACGAAGTGTAACAGCATCGGCTGCATCTGTAAATAACTTGAGAGGTTTCAAACACCTGCGCGGCCGCTCACGAGAATGAGAGGAAGCGTAGGAAGGAGGGGGGGTGAGAGAGCGAGATGGAAAGAGGGAGTGAGTAAAAGAGATGGAAAAATATCCACTGGGGAGAGAGATGGAAGGAGATGTATGGCTGAGAGTGGAGCTGAGATAACACAGTCTGTTCAGTCAGATGAGTAGCGCCCGTGTCGTACAATTCCCACTGACAACACCTGTCAGGGAAGACATCTGCTTCCCTCACAGTTTGCTACAGCTCCGACACTCACCACTCTGTCTGTACCGATCTGCTCGGCCTCGCTTTTCTCCTTGTTTACGTCTCCCCATGACCTTAGTGTCGCTAGAATAATATAGTGTGTGATTGGGATCTGTTATTCATTTGGTATGCCGAGCAGGCCATGTGTTCAAGCTAAGCTATACTCCTATGGAGTGAATGCAGAGTACAACCAGTTTCCAAATAGAGATTACACATGACAGGATGCTTTTTGGAACAGGATTGAGAGAGTACACACAGTCAAACATGCAGTTGCCGTATTTCCGGAGAACATTAATTCACTTGTTTCTGAAAGTGAATAAATACATTTATTGCAGTATTTAAAATGTAATTCATGTTAGTTTATTTGTTTTGATTTGGAGACATTAAAAGAGCATTAGACTATGTGGGAGGCAAACAGGCCCCTATTGTCTGTTGGCTCATTTGGGGAATGTTGTGGATGTGTACGTCTCACTAAAATGAACAGAGATACTGGGAGCAAGCTTGATGATCTAGCTAATGACTTGTGTTGTATACAGAGGCTCGGCAGTACAGCAATAACCCAACACAACTGCATTTACACGGGACAGGAAAAGCATCATTCGTTTCGGGAATCCTATGTGGACTTCAAACACAACAGAAAACCTTAATTGCCCTCCACAATCCCTCATCGATAAACTCTTGTTCCCAACACAACTCACGTTTCCTACATGGGGTGATTCTAATGTACTTACCCGTCTCCAGACAGACTCCACCTGTTTACCTCGACTACACTGAGAAGTGATGCACACTGACAGGTTTCTACAGCAAGGAACCTATAATGCTACAGTACAGTAAGCTTCTATCGACTGGGAAGCAGCCATGACCGTTTGCCCAGGAGTAGAAGTGTGCGTCTGTGTGTGAGAGAGAGTATGCACGCTCGGTTGTGCTATCCGTCCAGCGCTCTCTCACACACAGGACCCGTTGCGGTGTTATTGGCACCTTGCAGTCATATTTGATCCAGGTCCTCTGCTCTGCTTCAGGACTCAGAGGTCCCAGTCAGAGGGACAGGAGACCCTAATCCTAAACCTAGCTTTATGTCCACACACTGGTTCAACTCCAACCCTCGCCGTAACCCTACCTTCCACGCCCTGGCTCTCCTGTCTAACGTCGTACTGTCAGTGAAGACTGTTTCAGGGCTCGTGTTTTTGATGTGTAAGTGGGCACTTCTTGTTGTAAAACACCTGCTCGTTTTAAACAGCCTCCTACTGCTGGAGTTTGTCCAGGAGGCTGCTAAGCCCTGGTCGGCAGGTCGATAAAACTCAGACACACTTCCGCATGAGAAACCACGGCCATAACATAGCGTCGTGCCCTCAGGCCACCCCTTAGTCAATAACAGTCCTGCAAGCTCTCAAGCCCTTAAAACCAACACAGCAGCAGTACAGGGACGTTATGCATTCAGATTATTGTTATTATTTATTTATTTAAAGGCTAATTCCTCTGGTATGATGTGTCAGGGTGGACTGGATTGGCAGCCTGACTATCCTGTTCTGAAAGCGTCCTGTGTGAGTGGCAGCCATCTTGAGCTCCTGCCCTAAATCAGTGGCCCTATGACCTGTCATCCTCCCTCCAGTTGAGTGACAGATAGCTCAGAAAGTAGTGAGGAGGGACATGACTGGATTGATTCACAGCTGTCGTTTTAGAGGTTGTCTGCATTCAGGGATCTCATTATAACACGGCCATCAGAGAGGCTTGTCACGCACGCACACACGCATGCGCACACACGCACACGCACACGCGCACACGCACACACACACACACACACACACACACACACACACACACACACACACACACACACACACACACACACACACACACACACACACACACACACACACACACACACACACACACACACACACACACACCGTCACCCTCTACTCTGTATGCATGATAGTGCTTGTGGCCTTGGCCTACGGCTGCTACCTCTCTCTGCTGTCTTTTAGCATTATATCGCTAAAGATACACTTTGATCAAAGTGTAACCTAATATTGGCATGTTTAAAAATGTCGGTTCAACTCAAGAATTTAGAACCCCAAAAACCGAAGAGATAAAATGTTCATTGATGCATTTACGTATTGTTTTTTTTAAAGCAAAACCGAAATGTTCAAAAATTCTGTTTCTCCAATGTTATTCTGACCTCTATCTCTCTATACACCATCTCCGTCTCAATGTCCTTTCAATAATTCAACAGAATGCTTGCTTTTAGCAAACAGCACCGCTCTCTCCGGCTTCTGTTTTGTCGGGGTGTGGTGCGCGAGCCGGGAGAAGTATGTCAATGTTTCAGAGCCAGAGATTTTGGGCCTAATTGGGTGGGTCAAGCGCAGGAGTGGACATTAAAATTCATAAGGTAGAAGGCCTTTAATTCGGAGGGAGAGGAGAGGAGGGGGGCGACATAAACACACAAGATGTGATTGGCACCCGGAGACCCAGAGCCGGGAGCCAATCACATGCCCCGGGCCACAACACCATGACTCCCCTCTCAGTCACACTCCCGGCGGGGGCCGTCTGGCCCTTTCTTGTCTCCACAAACAGGTAGAACAGATATATAACCCACTGGGCACAGACATCAATTCAACGTCTATTCCACGTTGGTTCAACGTAATTACATTGAAATGACATGGAAACAACCTCGATTCAACCAACTTGTGCCAAGTGGGAACTGATGTATGAAAGGCACTGTTTGATTTCTCTCCCACTGTTGATTCGTTGTGACGGACACTTTCTAGTTATACCGGGTCTGTTGTTGTTTAGCGAACAGACAGCTTGGCTTGGCACAACTCGGCATGGCTCTGTAGCCCAGCCAAGACAGCTGCATCTCTCCCCCTGTCCTCCCTCAAAGACTGGCATGGATTCCATGATGACACAACAGGTCTGTCGCTTTCCAAGCCGTGTGGATTATCCTAATGGTTTATCGGGACTCGCTGGCTATGTCCGAAGAAAAAAAAACCCCAGTAGCATCCAAATGTGTTCAAGGATTTTGAGTATTCATGGGACATTGTATCACGTCGGCTCGGCTCTAATTGATGTGCTCGCTCTCACATGGAGCTGCATGGCAAATGGTCCAGGAACACAAGGAAAGCACAAAGGACAATGCCCAGGGACTCCCCCCCCTCCGAGGGACCAAAATGTATCTCTCTGTTCCAGTATCCAGATGAACGACTACTGAATATGATGGATTCCAGACATGGATGGTATAGTATTATTCTATCTAAAAACGTGTTCACTGAGGATAACTCTGATGCTATCTATATGGATGGATGATCTATGTGGTCACTTGTATCTGGACAGGGTGAAATCTGAATTACTCTACAATGTACAGAGGGTTTCTTGTCTTCTCGTGACTTTTGTCTTATTTACGCTGCCCCCCTCCCCCCCCACACACACACACACACACACACAAGCTCTTAGATGCTGTGACACCCTGTAGAGATTGGGCCTTGGTGGTCAGGTTACTCTGTAAACTTGGTATTGCTCGATTGGTTGATGCCGGTTTGTTCTGGGTTGAGAAGGTTACACCTTCAGATGTTATAAATGGAATGAAATGCTTTCCTTCTCTCTCTTTCCTATATCCAGTCCATGGAGGAAGGGTTGTCTGATCAATTCTCACTTCCTAGGCTTCTAGGCATGTGGCCTAATGGGCGTCTCTTTGTTCATGCTTTGTCCGCTAAATTAACCTTAGGACCTATATGCCTACAAGTATGCTTTGTATGTGGATCCATTCATTGTACAATGTTAATTAAATATCTGTCTTTGATATAGACAATTCTCAGACCAATTTGTTCTAGTCTACATCAACTCATTTGCCAATTGCTTGCTAGTATATTTGAATGATCTTTATGGAGTCAGGTAGCCATTTTAATAGGCCAATTGCTTAGTCTTATTATGAGTCGCATGGGATGTATATATAACATACTGTATATACACAAATCTAATATTACTGCCCACTACATAATGCCTGGCAAGGCAATATGCATGTAAAAGATTTACAAGAGGAATCAGATCAAAAGCATTTAAGAGCTTTCTCTTCCAGATAGATATTTGACAGCCAGGTGATATAAATGTCCCTCCTCTTTGACAGGAAAATCTCTTTGTTCCTGAGGGCTTGTCTCCCACCAATCACGTAGAGGTGGCTGAGAAGATGAGCTGTCTCTGGATTTATAGTTTCCCCTTTGGGACAACACCAGCGCCCTCTACTGAGGGGCGAGGAAAGTGACAGGGGAGGGTCTCAGTCAGAGGGAATGGTGCGTTTACTGAGGGACTGAGGTTTTTGTCTACATGCCAGAACATTTCATCTGGCCTGGGCAAACTTAACCGTCAGAGTGGACTCGCCAAGCCACCACCCTTTCGACAAATATTGTCAAAATCAGGTTGGGACTAAATGATGGCCTCATGACATTAATCAATCTGAATGTTCAATTCCATTGTTGTCCCTTGTGGACCATGATCCCGTCCTAGACTTCTGCCTCTCGAGCTCTCAAACTGTCGTGCAGTACTTTTGAATTGTGCCAGGAGATCTCAAACAGAACAACAGTTTGTAAAAGATGCAGTCAACCAGGCGGACGTAGATTATCCTGCAGCATCACAGAGTAGAGTTTGTTTTTTGCTGAGAAAGACAGAATGACGCCACTATGCCATGGCACGGTGGATAGAAATTAGTTTTATCAAGTCGACAAGGGCCCTTATTGATTCTGCCTGCTGTGAATGCTATGTCAGTGATACCGCCATGCTGTATGACTAATCAGTTTATATTCAGAGACATGAGGATGAAGATAGGGACTTAGATGTAACATCTGGCAGGGCTTGGGGGATTAGGGGCTGATTTACCATCAACCAGATCATGGATTTATTAACAAACTGTGACAAATCGAAACTCTGCTGAAATAATGTGTTTTTCAGATTGGAATGTATTAAATCTAAGTATCATAATGTGCAGAAAGCTCTTTGCTGAGTTAATGAGCTGAGGTTTATGATTTGGTAAACCACTTGCTGGTAAGTGCTGGAAGAAAGCTTAATGCGAACTAGAATGAGATATTGAAAACAACAACATGAATTATGCAGCGCCCCCTCTTGGTCCAATTGAGGTATCACGTGTGAATAACACATTTCAAAAAGCTAGTTTAGCTCCCGCCTTGGGCCAATCAGAGTACTTTTGTAAATGGTGGACCTCTATGGCAAGACTCCTCATTCACCCGAGTT